>NC_057813.1:182712405-182724707 GCF_018294505.1 Triticum aestivum | reverse complement strand
GCCCTTTATGTGATGTCGCTTAGATGTCCGACTGTGGCATTTCTTTTAAAAGCCCTTTATGTGGTGTCGCTAAGATGCCCGACTGTGGCATCATTTCCTTATTTGTATTTGTTCACCTTTCGAGGCGCCGTTTCAGACGCTCGATCGGTCCCTATTTATGTCTGTGGAATTTCAGGCGGACTACCGCCGTTTTCCCTTTTACTTACCCGTTATGCCAATTTTGTTTATTGTGCATTATGGAATTAATCATGTTGCATCCATGCATGCATTTGTTATATCTTACGTCCGAACTGTCTTGCCAGTACTTTCAAAGTACTCACTGGCTTGTTGATTTGGCCAGATGCTGACGAAGGCGATCTCATGGATGAAGAGTTCGATAGCGAGTCCGACACTTAGAGGAGTCCCAGTCAGTCTCGTGCGACCCTGGATTTGGCCACTGTTTTATAACCGCTTCCGCTACCAAATAAATTTATCGAGCCTCACCTCGACGTTCGATGAAATGATATCCTTAGAGTCTTGTATTTCCCTCCCCGCTGTGCTTTTCCACCACCAACCTATCCATGAGTCAGTAGTATGTCTCCTCACCACTGTGTCCTGTCCGCCATTATATATGATTATTGGCGTGCTTGTAATAATTTGGTTGAGCGACCGCAGTTCAACCCTGTAATATATTTTATGCTACTGGCTTATTGTATCAAGAAATTGTCTACCAGTGAGGAGAATTTCTCTCATACTGGACTCTAAAGACTGGTTTATCAATAAATATCTTTATTGGAAAACCGGTCGTGACAAGCTTGGTACCAGAGCCAGGCTGACTGTAGGAAGCCACTAGGTGCGATCGCTAATTAGTTATTAGCATGACAGGGCTATTTTATGCTTTTGCAATTGTAGTCATTTTCTGTCAGTCAGCATAAATTTATGATCTGATCCTGCAGAAATTTTGCCTACTTTTGTAGATGGCCGACGTCAGCTGCGAGTCTCAGACCTTCGCCAACGTGCCCGATGGGTTCGTCAAGCTTCTTTCTTTCATCGTTCAGGTCGCGATGGGGCCATCCGTGCGCCAAGTCTTCACACTCTACCAGCACCGAGTCAACGACAGTCTGACCATGCACCAGGCCGCGGTGCAGTTCAGGGGGGGGGCGTGGTGAGTCACGCCGCTTCCGGTTCGTGGGAAGAGCTATGCCTACGGAGAGGCATGCTATGCAGACGGCAGCCCGCGAGGCGATAGCTCGTCTCAGGGATGTCCTTCCCGTGATGAGGACTCGTCGTTACCGTTATCTTCCGTGCCATGTGCCTTACACCTGTCACTACGCATACTCCTGCCCCAGAGGAGAACGAGACAAGGCTTTTGAGATGCTCATTGAGTATCTCCGGGCCCTGGAGGCAGCCTTCGACAACCTGGTGGATGACTTCGTAGCTACCCGCATGGACTCGGTCCATGGCTGTGCTGCCAACAGGAGGGAGCTCCTACCCATCGCTCCGCCACCGACTTTTGTCTCGTCATCAGCATCTTTTACGCCTACTCGTCGCCTGCCTTCTACCGAAGAATTTAACCAAGTCATTGCACCCACTCCAGCACGCACTACACCAACCTTCGCGCCCACTCCTGTACGTGTTGCTCCGCCCCTGGCAACCACTCCGCCCGCTCTACGCAACACTACACGTATGGAGCCCGTTAGCGAGGAGGAAGTCGAGTCCCCAACCTCGCTACGCCTCGCCCTCGGCAGGGCAAGGGAGATCGTCAACATCTCTGCCTGAGTACGCTTTGCTGCCATGTATTGTACCGCTTTGTAAGATATGTGCATAGGTTGTGAGAAGTAGCCTGTTTGCGCATCATGTAGGATCTGGAGAAGTGCACTAGCCTTAATAACATGTCAGGATTATGTACGCATATCCTGAGTGATGTACTGTATAATTACCGCCCGCGTGTAAGATATGTAATGAGCAGTCCTTCTCCGTGCGCAAGTCGATTTGTTTTTCTTAAGTAAGCTTGGATATGTAATAATATCCGCCAGCTTTATGCATTTATGGTTTTATTTTCGCAACTCTTTCCGCTTTTCTTATGGGTTTTACAAAATATATCCCTAGAGTGAAAAATGTCTCGTCCTTGGACTCGCTCCATGCCAATTCCATCAGAGGAAAATTATGATGCACAACCCAGCAACGAGTTCACTCAGGGACAGTCTAGCCAACCAGGCAATGAATCGGCACTTTCACAAATGTGCCGCCTTTATGAACAGAGTCAGCAACAACATCGCGAGATGATGAACCAAGTCATCAACATGGGGAATCATCAAGGACAGTATCAGCAACATTCCAAGTTATCTGAGCTACAGAAGACACGTCCTCAAACATTTTCTCACACTGACAAGCCTCTTGAAGCCGAGGACTGGCTTCGAGATATGGAGAGGAAATTAATTATTGCAAAGTGTTCAGATCTCGAGAAAGTACTATATGCTCCACACTATCTCACAGGAGCGGCCGCATCGTGGTGGGAGAATTTTCTGCACATGCATCCCAACGAAAATGACATAACCTGGGATGATTTCAAGGAAGGTTTCCGTGGTGCACATATTCCTAAGAGTATTATGAAAATCAAGAAGAGAGAATTTGATGACCTCAAACAAAGGAACATGACAGTGTCGGATTACAACAGTCAATTTACCCTATTATCCCGCTACTCCAACGAGGAGCGTATGACTGAAATCAAGAAGATGGAGAAATTCCTTGACGGTCTAGCGCCCGCACTTAAATGCCAACTGGTCGTGCACACTTTTCCTGATTTTAAAACGCCGGTGGACAAGGCCATTACTCTGGAAAATGAGAGACGCAGTCTGGAAGATATCCGCAAGCGAAAAAGGGACCAGACTAATCACACTCGCAATCACCGAAGCAAGATAGATTTTAAAAGGGGTGGGACACCCAAATTCTCATCCAATGTCTCACGCCCAATCAAAAATTTTCATGCAAGGGACAAGGAATTCACCTATCGCCCCGGCGTTACCTGTTACGCTTGTGGAGAAGAAGGGCATTATGCCAAACAGTGCCCCAAGCCAAGGAACTCAACCCCAAAGCCGAACAACGGCGGCAATAATTCAGCGCCCAAACGAAACAATTTCAATCCCAACAACAACCACAGGAAGGGTCATCTGAACCACGTAACCAAAGAGGAGGCACAAAATGCTCCGGATATCGTACTCGGTACGTTTCCTGTCAACACAATACCTGCAATGGTTTTGTTTGATTCTGGAGCTTCTCACTCTTTTATCTCGAAAAGTTTTGCTTTGCAAAATAATTTTTCGATACCTCCTTTGGAGAAATCCATAATAATCAAGTCCCCGGGATTCAGCAAGTTTCTCAGAATTACTGTCAGAATGTGGTCATTGAGTTTGAAGGATTGGAGTTTTACGCAAATCTTATTGTATTGGAAAATAAAGGACTGGATGTCATCTTAGGGATGGATTGGCTAACCACCAATAAAGGTTTTATCGACTGTTTCAACAGGACCGTGATTCTCACACACCACCAAGGGAAGACAATAAGAGTATCAGCCAAGGAAGGAAAAAGACCCCGGCAACCGAGATTAAATAAGGTGGACGTTTCTGAGCTAAACAAGGTTCCAGTAGTGTGTGAATTTCCAGATGTATTCCCTGAAGAGCTGCCAGGCATGCCACCAGATCGAGAAATAGAATTCCGCATTGAGCTAGCACCAGGAACCACCCCCATATACAAGAAACCATACAGAATGGCACCATCCGAGTTGATCGAATTGAAGAAGCAAATAAAGGAATTACTGGATAAAGGATACATTCGGGCCAGCTCCTCACCTTGGGGATCACCAATTTTGTTTGCCAAGAAGAAGGATGGAACGCTGAGATTGTGTATCGACTATCGAGCACTTAACATGGTCACAGTCAAAAACAAATACCCGATGCCAAGGATAAACGATTAGTTTGATCAACTTGCTCAGGCCAAGGTATTCTCAAAAATCGACTTAAGGTCAGGATACCATCAATTGAAGGTACGAACGGAAGATATCCCCAAAACAGCTTTCACCTCCAGATATGGACTGTACGAGTTCACAGTGATGCCATTTGGATTAACTAACGCCCCGGCATATTTTGTTCACCTCATGAACAAAGTATTTATGAAGTTTATGGACAAATTCATCGTAGTATTCATCGACGATATTCTGGTGTACTCCAAAACACCAGAAGAGCACGCAGAACATCTCAGGATTGTACTAGGAGAGCTAAGGAAACACCAATTGTATGCCAAGTTCAGCAAGTGCGAATTTTGGCTAAGACAAGTAGGTTTTCTAGGCCACGTGCTGACTCAAGACGGTATAGCAGTGGACCCAGAGAAAGTCAAGGCCGTACTTGACTGGAAGTCACCAGCCAGCGTAACAGACATACGAAGTTTCTTGGGAATGGCAGGATATTACCGCAGATTTATTGAAGGATTTTCCACCATATCCAAGCCTATGACATAGTTACTCAAGAAAGATAAGAAGTTTGAATGGACAGAAGCCTGCGAGAAAAGTTTCCAAGAGCTAAAATAGAAATTAACAACAACACCATTATTAATTATACCCGATATACACAAGAATTTTGAAGTATTTTGTGACGCATCCAGAAAGGGTCTCGGATGCGTGTTGATGCAAGAAGGCAAGGTTGTCGCCTACGCTTCAAGGCAACTTCGCAAACACGAGGAAAATTATCCCACTCATGATTTAGAAATGGCAGCAGTTATTCATGCACTCAAGGAATGGAGACATTTTCTACTTGGAAATCGATGTGAGATATATACGGATCACAAAAGCCTCAAATACATTTTTACGCAGCCAGAACTAAATTTACGGCAACGCCGCTGGTTAGAATTGGTAAAGGATTACGATGTGGGTATCCATTACCATCCAGGGAAAGCAAACGTAGTGGCCGATGCCCTGAGTCGGAACCCCAGCTCCAACGGGAACTATCTGCACAGCTTGAGGCCCGAATTCCATCAAGATTTTGTCAAACTCAACTTGATAATGGTAGCAGAAGGCACCATATCAAACTTGGAAATACAACCACACCTTGTGGAGAAAATTAAAGAGGCTCAGTCCGGTCACCCCAGCATTGAAGGAATTAAAAGGAAGTTGAGTATGGGCAAGGCCTCGGAATTCGTCATAGACAATGAAGGAATATTACGGTACGGAGAAAGGCTATGCGTGCCAAACATAGAAGACCTTAAACAGCAAGTTTTAACTGAAGCACACACCACTCCATATTCGATCCACCCTGGAGGAACCAAAATGTATAAGGATATTCAGGAGAGATTTTGGTGGCACGGTATGAAGAGGGACATAGCCGCTTTCATTGCATGTTGCGACTCATGTCAACGCATAAAAGCTGAACATCAGAGACCAGCAGGACTACTGCAACCTAACAAAATACCTGAGTGGAAATGGGATGAAATAGGGATGGATTTTATTGTCGGATTACCTCGGTCACGACACGGAAATGATGCCATATGGGTCATCACTGACAGGTTGACCAAAGTAGCACACTTTATTCCAGTAAAGACAACCTACACCACTCAGAGGCTTGCCAGGATTTATCTGTCCCGCATAGTCTGTCTGCACGGTGTCCCGAAGACTATAATTTCCGACAGAGGCACTCAGTTCGTCTCAAGATTTTGGGAGCAATTACAACAGGCTCTGGGAACCCAACTAGCCTTCAGTACCGCATACCATCCACAGACTGATGGATAAACAGAACGCGTAAACCAGGTTTTAGAAGACATGCTGAGAGCATGTGTCCTCACCTATGGAACCAGTTGGGAGGACAGCCTGCCATATGCCGAGTTCGCATACAACAACAGTTACCAGACCAGCCTGGAAATGGCTCCGTTCGAAGCCCTATACGGAAGGAGATGCCGTACCCCGTTAAATTGGTCAGAGACCGGAGACAGCCGCATCTTCGGACCAGATATGCTCAGAGAAGCCGAGGAAAAAGTCAAGCTAATCAGGGACCGACTTAAGACCGCTCAAAGTCGACAGAAAAGTTATTATGACCAGAAACATCGTAGGGTCAGCTTCGAACCCGGTGAATTCGTATACTTGAGAGTATCCCCGATGAGAGGTTTGCAACGGTTTAAGATTAAAGGAAAATTAGCACCAAGATTCATTGGACCATTTTGCATAGTGGCACGAAGAGGCGCTGTAGCCTACCAACTAGACTTACCCGAAGACTTGTCCGACATTCACAACGTGTTCCACGTCTCTCAGTTAAGGAAGTGCGTAAGCAACCCAGAGAAACAAGTATCCCATGAAAACATTGACATACAGCCAGACCTCACTTATCGAGAATGTCCCATAAGAATATTAGAGGGGTCTGAAAGGAGGACCCGACAGAAAACCATCAAGTTTTTCAAAGTCCAGTGGAGCAATCACACCGACAGTGAAGCAACTTGGGAAAGCGAGGATTTTCTTCGGACAGAGCACCCACACTTATTTAAGGATCAGCTGAAATCTCGGGGACGAGATTTTTCCTAAGGGGGTAGGTGTTGTGACACTCCAAAAAAAATTTTTATTTGGTTTTTATCAAAATCTTTGTGGTTTTGAGGAGAGACTTTTGTTTAAACCTTTTTTTCAGAAAAACCTTCCTCTTAAAAACCTCCTTTTGCCTTGGCAGGGATTTTATTTCTTTCAAACTTTGGGGTTGATCTTTTGCAAACTTCCTCTCTGTTGGTTCTCTCTCAAAATTATTTTTGGTTTTTAATTTTTTTTCTTTTAAAAAGAAACTCCATGAAAATTTGGGATTTTCATATCTTTGAAGCCACCCTTGGCTTTGTATTTCTGCCCATGAGATAAAACCCCCTCCAAAAACCTCCCCTCCCTCTTGTGATCAACCTAAATTATCTGTCCCAACTAATCCAAACTGGTTTTGGATTTTTATTCTAATTATTTTTCCCCAAATTCAATTCTGAAAATTATTTGGAGCCTGAGAGGTTTTCAAAGCAAGTGCCCTATTGCATTTGAGAATTTACCTCAAACCAATTCCCCTGGATTGTTCTTAGCATCCGTAACCCAGAACCATCTTGATCCACTCCTTCTCTTTTCAAAATTTTCAAAATTTAGTCTCTGCAAGTTTGGACCAGATTTGCCAAATTTGGTGAAATTCATATCTACACTCCTCCAAAAATTCCACCAAAATTCAGGCAGCCTATTTGAGCAATGAGAAGCCACTCCACCAAAAATCAGCTCAAGGAAAAATTACCAGAGGCCATTTTCATTCGGTCGAACACCTTGTGGGCACTGTTACTGTTCAAAGTTCAGAAATTCAGTTTCAGTGTCATCTTCAGTTTCGACAGTTTCAGTCACGCGGCCACAGTGCACTTGGCACGTTGCTCGCGGCCTCGCTTGCTTGTCCGAAGCTTCACACGCGCACTTGGCGCGACCCTGGCGTCGGTGGCGCCCTGGCCCGCCTGCGCCGGCGTGTCTTGCGGCGGCCGGCTCCCCGTTACGGCCGACAGGGAGGAGAACGGCGGCGCAACGCCGTTCGGCACCGCCCAAATCCTCTGGTGGCTCCGCGTGGCCTTCTCCCTGCCAGCGCACGCATGCGGCACCGTCGCCGTGGCGCAGCACGCACGGAGCGCGCTCTCTGCCGCCGACGGGCCCGCACCACCCCGTTCCGTCGAGCTCGCCCTTAACCCCCAAACCTCGGCCAACTTAGCACAAAAACGGACCCTCTGAACCTCTGTGATGACGCTCGACCCCCTAACCACCCCGACCGAGCACTACGCCACCGTAATCGCTCGCCGCAAATCTCCGTTCACGGCAACCGCCTCGGGCCGCCTATATAAAGGTGCCCCGAGCTCACTCTCGTGCACGCAGCACCCCCACTACTCTCCAACACCCCGCCAGGCCACTAGGGGGACCTCGAGGAGGTCTCCTTCCCCAGCTCCGGCCGCCCCGATCCGCCTCGGCCTCCAGCTCGATTCACTTCGGTGAGGCCACCTCCGGCGCCCAAACCTCGGCCGTAGCCCTCTCTTGCACCCAGTAATCTAACCCCCACCTCAATTTAATCTTTGCAGCCCTCTCCGACGAGCTCCATCCATGCCCGAACCACCGTCCGCCGGAGTTGAGACCGCCGTCGACGTGCTGCTCACCGGCGACCAACACCACCTCCCACCGTTGCGGAAGGACACGGTGAGCACATTGGTAACCTCTGATCCCCATGCCTCGCCGTGGATCGCCGCCGGCGACCTCAGCAGCTCTCGGGCGTCGACGAGCCTCGTCCCTCCCATTTGAAATTTTAAACCTGACGGGTGGGACCCCACCGTCAGCCTCTATGCTCTCTCCTTCGAACCGTTTTCTGGAAGCGCCTTCGGGCAGAATGCGTTTTCTCTTCGGGCTGGCGTAATCGCTACCGAAGCGTTTTCTGCTTTTATAAACTAGCCCCTGGAAATTTTCTGTTTCATCACAGATAAGTCCCCGGACAAAAACCCTTATAACTTTTAATCAGAAAAGTATTTTTGATTGATTCTTTTTCTGTTCTCTTTAAAATTTTGTCTAGTTTTTTTATGAGATTTATTTGAAAAATATTTGGTTTACCTTCTGTGCTCTCCTTGGTATTTACGTTAGCGCATGTATTTTCTTTAAACCGTAGATACCGAAGGAGGTGACAGAGCCGCGAACTTCACCGAGCTAGGCTCCGACTACTCTGAACCAGGCAAGCATGTTTGAACTTTTGATATGATGAGTGCCTCGGCATGTTTTGAATTTAGTTAGTTTCATGGCATGTTGGTAAGCATACCGATGAACGTTATTTTATGTGATAACAAGGTGAGTGAGTTCAATGATCCATACGTGGATGAATGTGAATATGAATGGCCATGTGTTGGCATGAGGATGGGTACGATGGCAGTGTTGTAGCATGCCAGTCTTACTCCAGACTATGTGACTTCAGTGTCAAACCATGTCGGTCCAGTACCTATCATTTTCTTCCTTGTACTACCACATGTTTTCCGCAAGGAATATGGTTTAGTAAGTTGCAAACCACTTTCATGGTACACACCAAAGAGGAGAGGCCGTGATGATGGTTCCATGGCCCTGGATTAAAGCCAGTCATCCGGTCAGGGGGCATGGGTGTTTCCGGTTGGGACCGAGAGGGGGGCACCCCTTAGAGCGCGCATATATAAATTTGATCCCATGCTATTCGAGATTGTGATCTCCCCGTCTCAAAAGTTTTTATTGGACAATGACTAGGGTGATTCCTAGCATCGAGAGGTAGGATGGGTGTGTACCGGTTAGTTGTGTTTTCTTCCGAAATACCATAAACGGAACTAGTCCTTCGTGACTACGGAAATCCGTTGACTGTGGGAATAATTTTGTACAAACTCTGCAGAGTCATATATTCCTCCAAATCATCTCTTCCATGTCAAGTTTCGTTCCATCTGATCCTAATCAATTGTCAGCTTTGATGACAAAGACTCCGGTGAATCGCATGAGTGCTAAGTCCGATTGAATGATTATCCCTGTGGATGGACTAACCCGTTTATTCTCATGGTTTGAATGTTTATTATGAGTATTGTTTACTGGTGAATTTAAAAGCCCTTCATGTGATGTCGCTCAGACGTCCGACTGTGGCATTTCTTTTAAAAGCCCTTTATGTGATGTCGCTCAGACGTCCGACTGTGGCATTTCTTTTAAAAGCCCTTTATGTGATGTCGCTCAGACGTCCGACTGTGGCATTTCTTTTAAAGCCCTTTATGTGATGTCGCTTAGACGTCCGACTGTGGCATTTCTTTTAAAAGCCCTTTATGTGGTGTCGCTAAGATGCCCGACTGTGGCATCATTTCCTTATTTGTATTTGTTCACCTTTCGAGGTGCCGTTTCAGACGCTCGATCGGTCCCTATTTATGTCTGTGGAATTTCAGGCGGACTACCGCCGTTTTCCCTTTTACTTACCCGTTATGCCAATTTTGTTTATTGTGCATTATGGAATTAATCATGTTGCATCCATGCATGCATTTGTTATATCTTACGTCTGAACTGTCTTGCGAGTACTTTCAAAGTACTCACTGGCTTGTTGATTTGGCCAGATGCTGACGAAGGCGATCTCATGGATGAAGAGTTCGATAGCGAGTCCGACACTTAGAGGAGTCCCAGTCAGTCTCATGCGACCCTGGATTTGGCCACTGTTTTATAACCGCTTCCGCTACCAAATAAATTTATCGAGCCTCACCTCGACGTTCGATGAAATGATATCCTTAGAGTCTTGTATTTCCCTCCCCGTTGTGCTTTTCCACCACCAACCTATCCATGAGTCAGTAGTATGTCTCCTCACCACTGTGTCCTGTCCGCCATTATATATGATTATTGGCGTGCTTGTAATAATTTGGTTGAGCGACCGCAGTTCAACCCTGTAATATATTTTATGCTACTGGCTTATTGTCTACCAGTGAGGAGAATTTCTCTCATACTGGACTCTAAAGACTGGTTTATCAATAAATATCTTTATTGGAAAACCGGTCGTGACAGGTATGCTTCTTGTTTTTTATTCTTGCAATCTTTTGTGGGGGCACGTCAGCGCACCCACTGGGTGTAGTCCCCGAAGCAGGCGGCCTGGAACTTTCAAGTAGACCCGAGTTCTGACTTGTTTTCTCTTCTGTTATCTTTGTTGCAGGATTATCACAACATCCGCGCGGCCGCCTTCAACTCCGAGGTCCAGGAGCTGGCCCAACAGACCCCTGATTTGTCCGAGAGCCGGAGTAAGCACTTCGTCCTCTTTCTCTCGTGGGGGCGCGTCATCGCACCCGCTGGGTGTAGTCCCCGAGATTCGGGCTGACTGCTGAGCAGTCGGGCCGGATCTCTCCGCAACTTCTTGTCTTCTTCCTTGATTATTGATCATCTTTTCTTTCTTGTCTTTGGAGAAGCCAATGCCGCCTTTGAAAGTGCAACTATCCCAGGGTGGTTTTGGTAATTCCTAACAACATATAGCTCATTGAGCTAATGCTATTTCAAGATAAATATTTCAGGAAAGCTCAATGATTGGCTTGGCATGGATGAGAAAAGGGGATCCCACAAAATGCTAAGGACAAAAGGATTGGCTCAAGCTCAAAGCACAAGACTCTACATTTTCCATTTTAGTGATCCAAGATCACATTGAGTCTATAGGAAAAGCCAATACTATCAAGGAGGGATGAGGTGTTGCTTAATGAGTTTCTTTCTTCAAAATGCTTAGTGATATGCTCCAAAGGAGTAAATTGCACAGAAGTACCACAATTGGGGCATTGGAAGCAGATTGGTACCAAGTTTGGTAATTTTTACATGTCAGTACCAAGTCTTGGGCTAGACATTACAAAAAGGTCTAAATCGCGTATAAACGCGTATTGACAGTGTATCTGACCGGCGGGACCCACCTGTCAGCTGTCGACGTGGCATTTTTTTGCAGAAACCCCCCGCACCTCCTTCGTCCTCACGCACGGCGGTGCCCGGTCTGGATCGAGGGGAGGATCCCCTCGAGCCCGAGCTCCTCTCCGATCACCGCGGCTCCCACTTGCGCCGGAGCTGCCCCTGCTCGCGCCACCGCGACCTCTGCTCGTGTCGTCGTGGCCTCTACTCGCGCCTTTCCTCTCTGTCGTGGCCTCTCATCGCATCGTGGCCTCTCCCCCCTCCGCTGCAGCAGCTCTAGCGGGCAGAGCGCGTCCAGCCTGTGCAGGTGTTGGCCCGGTGAGTACCTGAGCTCCCCGACAACCTTGAGCTCCAGCCGGAACACCCCCGTCGTGCTCTCCCTGACGAACTCGGCCACCCCTGCGCTCCCGAGCGCGACGCCCGCCCCGTCGGCCGCCGCCACGGTGCTGTACGCCTCCGTGTTTCCCGCCCGGACCATGACTCCCGCGTCGGCCAGCGCGACGCGGGCGAAGCGCGCGCCGACGAAGAGCAGCTCTGCGTCGAGCGGTGCCGTGTGCTCGGTGCGCCTGAGCCAGTAGTGGTTGTGTGGGGCAACAGCGAGCGAGACATCGTAGGCGAGCGCGGTGGCCGTGGCATTTCTATCAGCAAGGGCGAGGCGGGCGAGGGCCGCGCCCTCGACGGTGACGCCGAGGGGCGGGCGGTAGATGTGATGACAGGCGAGCAGCGTGACCCCGGCGGCGAGGACAACGAAGGCGACGAGCGCGCAGGCAACGCGGGTGAGCGCCTTGCCGCCGATGGCGTCCAGGAAGAAGGAGGAAGAGAAGGAGAGAGGCAGGGTCCGGGGACGGCCTGGTCCTGGTCGCCGGTGGTGGTGCTCCGATGGATGGCCGGCGGCGAGGCG
>NC_057813.1:182622441-182712053 GCF_018294505.1 Triticum aestivum | reverse complement strand
GGGGGGCGTTCTGCAAAAAAATGCCACATCGGCAGCTGACATGCGGGCCCCGCCAGTCAGATACACCGTTAATACGCGATTTAGACGTTTTTGTAACGTCTAGCCCCAGACTTGCTACTGACATGTAAAAATTACCAAACTTGGTAACAATCTGCTTCCAATGCCCCAATTGTGGTACTTCTGTGCAATTTACTCACTCTAAAGCCCGCAACTACTTTCTCACATCCACATCTGTCCCGAACCAAAAGTCAAACTTGGCCCCACCGAAACCATCTATCCGATACCACCGAGTTCTGTTGACATAGCCACTGCCACAAACCCTAGTCTTTTCGGTCTCGCCGATAGGGATCTCGGTCTCATCGAGATGGGATTGTAATCTCTCTGTTTCCCCTTGTAATGTTTCGGTCAAACCGAGATGAGCGATCGGTCCCACGGAGATTGCAATGCAAACTCTCTGTTTCCCTTTCGTAACGTTTCGGTCCAACTGAGATGAGCGAATCGGTCCCACCGAGTTTGCCTCACCAACTCTTTGTGTGTCTATTACCAAAATCGGTCTCACCGAGTTTGTGTAATCGGGCTCACCGATATTAAGTTATGGCCTAACCCTAACCATATCGGTCCCACCGAGTTGACATGTCAGTCCCACCGAAAATCCTAACGGTCACATTATTTACTAAATCGGTCCGACCGAGTTTCAGGATTCGGTCCCACTGAGTTTGGTAAGTTGTGTGTAATGGTTAGTTTTTGTGTGGAGGCTATATATACCCCTCCACCCACTCTTCATTCATGGAGAGAGCCATCAGAACATGCCTACACTTCCAACATACATTTTTTGAGAGAGGACCACCTACACTTGTGTTGAGGTCAAGACATTCCATTCCTACCACATAAATGTTGATCTCTAGACTTGTCGATGTTGCTTTCCACTCAAATATTCTTTCCAACAAATCCAAATCCTGTGAGAGAGAGTTGAGTGTTGGGGAGACTATCATTTGAAGCACAAGAGCAAGGAGTTCATCACCAACACACCATTTGTTACTTCTTGGAGAGTGGTGTCTCCTAGATTGGCTAGGTGCCACTTGGGAGCCTCCGACAAGATTGTGGAGTTGAACCAAGGAGTTTGTAAGGGCAAGGAGATCGCCTACTTCGTGAAGATCTACCCTAGTGAGGCAAGTCCTTCATGGGCGAAGGTCATGGTGGGATAGACAAGGTTGCTTCTTTGTGGACCCTTCGTGGGTGGAGCCCTCCGTGGACTCGCGCAAGCACTACCCTTCGTGGGTTGAAGTCTCCATCAACATGGATGTACGATAGCACCACCTATCGGAACCACGGCTAAAAAATCTCTGTGTCAACATTGCGTTTTCCTCCTCAAACTCCTTCCTTTACTCTCATAAGCAATTTTTTTACATTCCGCTGCTATACTCTTAGAATTGCATGTGTAGGTTGATTGCTTGACTTGTGCTAAGTTGCTAAAATCTGCCAAGAATTAAAATTGGGAAAACGCTAGATTTTTATTTGGTCAAGTAGTCTAGTCACCCCTCTAGACATACTTTTGATCCTACAAGTAGTATCAGAGCTTTGGTCTCCATTTGCTTTGATTTACATAGCTTTTGGTGGTCATAGCCTTGGTTTCACAACCTAGGAGAGTATGGCGTCTAGCGAGGGAAATTACCACCGTAGAGGTCCTTACTTTGATGGTACTAATTTTGCTAGTTGGAAGCATAAGATGAAAATGCATATTCTTGGACATAACCCCGCCGTTTGGGCTAATGTGTGTAATGGCTTGCAAGATGAATTCTTTGATGGGAGAGAACCAAACCGTGAAGCTACCGCGGAAGAATTGAAAATGCTGCAATGCAATGCTCAAGCTTGTGATGTCCTCTTCAACGGATTGTGCCCCGAAGAATTCAACAAAATCAGCCGTCTTGAGAATGCAAAGGAAATTTGGGATACTTTGATTGACATGCACGAAGGTACCGACTCTGTCAAGGAATCCAAGTTGGATGTGCTTCAGAGTCAACTTGACAAGTTCAAAATGAAGGATGGTGAAGGTATCGCTGAAATGTACTCCAGGCTTACTCTTATCACAAATGAGATTGCCGGCTTAGGAAGTGAATAGATGACCGACAAATTCATCATCAAGAAGATCCTAAGAGCCTTGGATGGAAAATATGATACTGTGTGCACATTGATCCAAATGATGCCCAATTACAAAGATCTCAAGCCAACGGAAGTCATTGGAAGAATTGTTGCTCATGAGATGTCACTCAAGGATAAGGAGGAGCTCCACAACAAGTCAAGTGGTGCTTACAAAACCTCATGTGAAGCTCCCACATCATCAAGTGAGAAATAAACCTTCAATGAAGAATTGGGCCTAATGGTGAAGAACTTCAACAAGTTCTACAAGAGTAGAAGTAAGGAAAGAAGTTCCAACTCAAGGTCCTACAATGACAAAAGATCTTCTAGTCGTGAGAGAAATTGCTACAATTGTGGAAGAACCGGACACTATTCCAATGAGTGTACGACTCCCTACAAAAGAAGAGAAGATTCTCCAAAAAGAAGGAGTAGAAGAGAAGAATCACCATCAAGAGAAAGAAGGAGTAGAGATGATCGTTATGAACGAATAACATCCCGAAGAAGCAAGGATTAGGAAAGGAAGGACAAGTCATCAAGGAGCTACACAAAATGAAGACATCAAGCTCATGTTGGTGAATGGGTATCCGGCCTCGACTCCGACAATCACTCCGAGAGAAGCTATCACTCCGACTCCAAATATACTCAAGATGAAGGTGTTGCCGGTCTAGCACTTGTGTCAACCAACTCCTATGACATATTTGACTTACCAAATGATGGAATTGGAAGATGCTTCATGGCTAAAGGCCCAAAGGTATCACACCCCGAGTATGTTGATTTCAATAGTGATGAAGATGACTTGTTAGGTGATGATGATTTACTTGTTGACAACTCTAGTGATGAATACTATGATGAAACGTCAAATAATCATGCTGATCAAGATAAAACAAATGACGATGATAAGGAGAAGATTGAGCGCCTAACTAAAGAACTAAACACTCTTAACTTAGCTCATGAAACTATCTTAGAAGATCATCGAGAACTTTTAAAGACTCATGAGAAGTTATGCTTTGAAAAGCTCAACCTTGAGCAAGAGCATGAATTTTTAAAGGCAATCAATGATGATCTTCGCAAGAAAAGTTCTTCTTACATTGCCAAGCATTTAACTCTTATCTACTTGCATGCCACAAGTCAAGTCTAGTAATAAGAACAAGAAAGATTCCTCTTCTAGTAGTAACAATAATCATGCTAAATCCAATGTTGTTGCTTCTAGTAGTTCTCTTGATTCCACTAATGATTCTCTTAGCCAAGTTACACTTGAGCAAGAAAATAGCTTATTGAAGGGAATTATAGAGAAAGGTGTTTACAAGAGCCTTGCCGGGAGTAAGCAATTCGAGGAAATTGTACGCAAGCAAGGAAGGCACCGGAAGAATCAAGGTGCTGGTTTTGAACGAAAGTTCAATGCCAATGGAGTTGAGTGGGAAGAAGATCAATACCCCAAGACGAAGTTTGTTCCTCAACAAGAGAAGTATGATCCTACTTATTTCAAAGGGACACAAGCTCAAGATGATCTTCCACCACAAGACCACAAGCAAAAAGGCAAGGACAAGCTTCAAGAGGAGATTGATGCATTTGAAGAAGCTACTAAGGCCTTGGTCAAGTGGGTTCCCAAGACTACATCAAGTTCTACTTCATCAAGTACAACTACAACTCCAAGGATTCCCATCAAGATGGTGTGAATCCCAAAGAAGAAGAACTAGAGAGTTTTTGAGGGTGACTCCGCCAACATACTTCACTCATATCATTTTGGCAAGGACAAGTGCAATCAACTTCCACATCTTGCACTAGTTCAAGGAGTCACAAACCCTCTTGTTGGTAAGACATGGGACAAGGTAACCTAATGCTTTCATGGACATCATCTTGTGTATGCATCACTCTATGTCTATGGATATCCTTGTTTGTTCCTTGTGGGACTAACCCGTATAGGTATTGAAAGTGAAAATCACTCCAATGGAATGCTCCAAATGATCTACATCAACATTGAGCATCCACATATTCAACACCTACATGAAGTCATCATCGACAAAACCCAAGGTTAGTTCATCCCTCTTAGGGGGGTTCTCACATCTAGGGGGAGCTTTACTCTAAGAATTGAGCTAGAGCAACTCTAATGGTGTGAACACAACAATGCTTGATGTAAAAGGGGTAACCCCACTTGTGCTTAAATGATGAGTATGACCTATGATCAAATGTTCTCATTTGACTCCTAAGTCAATATACTCACATATAGATGACCTAGTCATCACCAATTGTTTGATAGATGCTAGTATTGGTTGTGCATGCTTTGCCACATGTTTCATTTGCCATTTTATTGTGTGAGCATGTTGATTGCATATTTTACTCATTCGAGGACATCCACTTGTTGTTTTGATTGTTTGGTCTCTTTTCTTTTGCCAAGTGGATGGACAAGAATGCCTAAGAACCTTCTCTAGCTATCTATGCTTTTCTCGTCTCAAACTCTATTCATGCTACATCACAAAGTTTGATCAAGTTAGATTCGAACCACTCTGTGTGAGGAGAACTTGGAGTCCCCGATTCGTCACAGACTTAAACTTCCAAAACCTCTTTGTGCATTTCGGTCTGACCGATTCATCCTTTTTGGTCATACCGAGATCACTAAGTTGATCTAGGTTTTCAACCTCAGTGCAACCGATTAGAACTTTTCGGTCACACCAAGTTGCAGTAACTGCTTGCAGATTTGCATCTCGGTGCCACCGAGTTGTTCCACTCGGTCACACTGACAGGGTTAGGCTATATATACTCACGGGTCAAATTTTGGAAGTTTTTCCGAAACCCTTCGCCCGCGCACAACCTGCTCTGTCTCTTCGGGTCTCCGGATCATCCTCGTCGCCACCAGTGACCTCCCGCCGCTGGTCTCCGCCGCCGTCCACGGCATTCTGCCCCGCCGTTGTCACCTTAGCAAGTTCACCGCGGCACTAGGTACGAACTTGAGACCTTGTGCTAATCTTTAGCTCCGATTCCTACCACATTGCTTTGCCATGATTCTTTCCATGTTTGAAATCATTCTATCCAGTGAAAGCACTTCGTAGATTAGATTTGATTGAAAATTTAGGGTTAGGTTTCCGCCGAACTCATCTCGGACCGACCGAGTTGTAGAAATCGGTCTCACCAATTTGGCTTAGGCCATTGCACATGTGATTTTCGGTCTGACCGAGACTTGCAAATTGGTGTGATCGAGATCGATTCTTTGTGAAACCCTAGCAGTCTCGGTGCCACCGAACTGTGACTCGGTCTGACTGAGTTCACTAGTTTAGGTTCCAAAAGCTGCTCCAGTATCACCGAGTTTACAAATCCATAGCTCCAAAATGCTTTCTGTGGAAAACTAAAACTAAGTTTTTGACTCAATTGTTTTGCAAAAACCTCTGTACTTTGTGATGCTCATCCACTCTACCTCATCTACATCTATTCATAGGGCTGCTGATCGACCGAGAGACATTTAGCACTCCGCTTCTAATGTTCTCCTTGATGTGCTAGCGTATACCATTCATTGAAATGGTTTGGTAACTAGATCATCAAGTAAAAGGTCGGACTTCGGGAGCAATAGAATCCATAAGGAACAATTACAATAAATCCTATGAAATCCTTATGGGATGTGGCCAACTTCCTCAATCAAGATACTACAATAATAGGTCTTCCGGCTGGGTGTGTTGGCCACGACATCCACTCTACCGGGTTATAGAGAGATCATTATTATAGTTGTTGGGAAACGTTCCAACCATCATATCAGCCTAGATTCAGATCTGGTTGGTGTCACGATATTCCAGACTCATCGAATCTAGAAAGAAAAGTGAAAGTTTGCAACACAAATCGACAAGATGGCGTTGCAAGATTCTCAGGAAATGGACTATGGTAATAAGATCCAAAACATGAGCAGGTTCTGCTACACACATGTGAACACGCTGTCCCAGACAAACATGATCACATGGTAGTCTTACAATAAAACACTACCGAGTTCTGGTAGGGAACCATCATCGAGGATATCGAAGTCTTGTGCATGAACTAGTATTTGCACAACAACTCCTTTTCCTTGAACAAATCAGTCAGTGGCTAGGTGTGCTACGAAATTCATATGGACGAAGATGATCAGTCTAACAGACCACCGAATTCTTCACACGTGCATGGTTGACTTGGGATGATTCCGGAGGAAGCAAAACTAACTTTCTCAAATTCACGGCGGCAACTTGCATCAAATGCACATGAGCTAGAGGAAGTCACTTCTTTCATCCGGACATATGCTTCATGAACGGGTCATGAAGAAAATGCTTACACAAGTTTCCAATGCTAACTTAGATGTTCAACATGAATCATGGAGAGGATAAAATGCTGCTGATGGGCTCAACAACAATTCATCTAGGTTTCCATATAAGTGGAATACCACAATTATGTGAACAAGGTGATAGCATTGGTCAGACCAAAAGATGTAATGGTCTATGCTCGAGGAATCAACCACGAGTAAGACAAAATTACAAATATCGTTGGTTCTAACTTGATTTGACGATAGCCCATACCCAAATCAAAGATTAGACAAGATAATAGATCTAACAATTGACCACAAGGGGCAATCAATGGAGATATCTTCTTTCTTCAACACACACGCACAAGGATATCCATTGGAATGAACTGAGTCGGACAAGCTTTTATCTTCCAACTCTCCAAGTTGTTGTTTAGCTTAACCAACTAGCTCAGGGTATCCAACAAGGATTCTTGGAGAAATGATGGTTTACAAGAATACCAACTTGATCACGAGCTCAACATAGCGGTCAGGTGACAACCTGGTGATACTTTCGAGAAGGTATTCGAAAAATCACGAACCGCCGATATGTTACTAAGCTCGCGAACAATCTTGCTTTTCAGGGCAAGACAATATGATCACAAGAGCGAGGGATTGGCACATTCCTAACTCATTGATCGAGGAGTGCACCAGAAATAAGGACTAGGTAGCACAATCTATCTTAGAACAATGATTCAAGAACCAACACGCTAAGAATGAAATTATTGTCCATTAGGAGTATTGAATTCACACATCATGGTTCACTTGTCGACATTCTGGTTACAACAAAACAGGAACCAAGGAATGAAGAATGATGGAGAGAAGTATCACTGCATCAAGAATTCATAAGAGGGTGTGCAAATCTCACGATACTCTTGCTATGAAAGAGGGTGATACTCCGAGGTAGAACAGAACAAAAGCTGGATTAGATATTTGATCTGCGGAGTACAACTTCTTTGACCCAATCTTGGATATGGATGAGGTACTGGAGTTTGTTTCTCCTAGTCATTCCGGAATAGAATGGTTTGACAGACCACAAGGGTAATAAGCATCGATGAACGAATGCATACATACTCTTGACCATCAATTGATAGACGAAGGTTAGAAGACAACTAAAGAGGGACAGCTCAAAGGAACATACGATTTTCTGAGTTGTGGATTCATGGATTAGCATGTCGAACGAGTTCAACATATTTCTTCCGGATAACCCATGCAGAAGGGTAGAACTGGCAGAGTCACAATATAGAATGGAGAACTCGTCAAGAGCACTCTTATTGTGATCTTTTGGTTTAGCGGGGAACTTCTGCCATAAGTAGTTCATGGTATTTGGAAGAAGGAAATACCACGGACCTCGAGGACTATCGCAAAGGTTACTAATATCCTAAAGGAACGAGCAAACACTATCAACAGGAGGTAAGTGGAGTGAATCTTGGGTTCAAGAACCCAGGATTGGAATACCTACCAACTAAATGGCATCACGGGATGCTTTCAAGAATGATGGCCAGGATCATCACACTGGGAGTACAAAGAATTGCTAGATTACTGAGTGGTTCTCTAAGATACCTAGGGTCATAATAATAATTCCAACATATATGTCGAGGCAATGGAGTACCTCAACCCACTGACTAGTGTGGTTACCAGAGGGAAAGGTTTTTGCAAATGCATCAGACTATTTAGAAACCTAGGTTGACTCGGATAGCATAACGGCTGTAAATGCTCGAAAAGATTGAGACATCCTACAAAATGGTGGCATGACCACTCGATCGTCACAATATCAAGGTTCTGAGATCAATTATGAACACGCATAGGTAGTAGAGACTGAACTGGGGCTTGAATCCATCAATCCTATAAGTCTACGGATTAGTAACACGTGATCCTGATAGAAAGAAGAGAAACCCTAGTTCCTTAACCCCGTAGGAAAGATTGGATGACTCGGATCAGAGGGCAAAATGTATAAGGAGTAAAAAGAGCCTTACGTTTCCATCCACAAACAATTCCCTTATATAACTAAAGAATTTCTAGACTCAACTTCGACCAGTTTGGCTTGGTAATCCTACAGGCAGGCAGGCTCTGATACCAAAGCTGTCAGGACCCCGACTCAATGGCACACCGATCTAGCATGCAACACCTCATATCACTTTGCAGCCTCACGCACGGTATTCCCACGGGTGTCGCCTTACCAGGCCCAGGACCGTTTGCGTCTTTTGGCACACGTATATGATAGTGTCGCTAGCATCCATATGACAAGGAGCCCGGGCTGACATGGCTAGTCGTGAATCCAAAGTGGCACTAACTTACAGGAACACGCATACATGACCCAGCAACAAACGTGTTGATCAACAGCGAGTGAATCCGGGCTGTAGCAATTGGGCTAGCAGGACTCCGGTAAACTGGGTTGTAGCAGGCTAACAGGACTCCGGTAGACACCGCGTGACATTTCCCCGAAGAGACAGACACAGGAACGAAGAAGGACACATGCTGGCCAGCCTAAGTGTTCCGGAGCAGTCGCAAGCTACCAAGGCTCAGTGGAAGGACTAGGAGACATTTCCCGGTAAGAGAGGCTACCAAGGATAAACAACTAGATAGTCAGATACCACACATCCCAAGCATTTCAATAACATACACACAATATGCTCGATATGTGCAAATACAACATGGCATCAGAACATTACTCTACAACTCAAGTATTTTATTCAATAGGCTCCGAGGAGCGAGATATTACAAACATGGGTCTCATGACCCAGCATTCAGAGAACACAAGTCAAGCACACGCGGAAGCTTAACATCTCTGAGTACAGACATCTACAAATGAAAAAGGCTGAGAAGCCTGACTATCTACCAGATCTTGCCGAGGGCACAAGATCGTAGCTAAGGTAACAAGCTAAACGTCGAAGTCCACGTGGAACTACTAGCGAGACTGAAATCTCTCTGCAAAAGACATAAATTAAGCAACGTGAGTACAAATGTACCCAGCAAGACTTACATCAGAACTAACTACATATGCATCATTATCAACAAAGGGGATGGTGGGGTTTAACTGCAGCAAGCCAGCTTTGACTCAGTGGCTATCCTAAACTACGACTGCAAGTAACTCTTTTGAGGTGGCGCCCACGAGTCCACATATTCACCATATCAATACACCAATATGGATCCGCTCCCATCTCCCTACGAGGACGTCATCCATAGCACTCACGCTTATCTTGCGTATTTTAGTGTATCCACTTTCACTTGCCTATGAACTGTACAGGCAACCCAGAAGTCCTTTTCCTGAGGACGGTTTCAATGAGACAACCCACCATGTACTCCTACATGGCCTCTCATCGCTACCTTTACCAAATCGTGTTCACACACTTAGCTCTCAACAGTAGGACATGCTCACCACATTCCAATTCATCCCCGATGAATTAGACCTGACACAACTCTAAGCAATAGCAGGCATGACAAACAAGCATGAATGAGTAGGCACATCAGGGCTCAAACAACTCCTACTCATGCTAGTGGGTTTCATCTATTTACGGTGGCAATGACAGGTCATGCAGAGGATAAGGGGTTCAACTACCGCAACATGTAACAATTGAATTGTTGTTGTCCTAATGCAGTAAAAGAGAGCAGAGCGAGAGAGTGGATTTGTATCGGAATGAACAAGGGGGTTTTGCTTGCCTGTCACTTCTGAAGATAGTATAACTCTTCATCGGTGTCATCGAACTCATCGCCGGAACGTCGTCTACTCAGAGGGGACAAATACCGGCAAACAAGGAAAGACACAATCAATGCAATGCACAATATGATGCATGATCATGACATGGTAATATGAGTGTGTTGGCCTAATGCAACTACAACCAGATGGATTTAGGTCATTTTGAACCAAAGGTTCAATCCCAAACTCAAATTATGAATTTAAATAGTGCTATCGTGGAAATATCACGTCAGATGTCCTCGTGAAAGGACTTAGTCGTGGAGCCATCGCGATGGGTTAGCTTAAAGGGGTTAAACCGGACAAAGGACACGAGGATTTTTATACTAGTTCGGCCCCTTCGGTGAAGGTGAAAGCCTACGTCTAGTTGTGTTGGGATTATTGGGGTCTCGATGACCAGGGAGCTAAACAAGATATGCATGGCTCTCGAGTTGTTGTTTCTTGTCCCTGAACCGCCGCCGGGTCATCCCCTTATATACACGGGTTGACGCCCGGCCGGTTTACAGAGTCCCGAGGCCGGCTCATACAAGTGTCCAGCTCGGTCTCTCCTTTCCTGACCTACAATACAAGTTATATGATTATGGCGGTTTACCACTATGGGCCCTAATCCGCCTTTGGGCTCCGGGCCTCTAAGCTTCATAGTAAAGCGCCATCTTCTGGGTCTTCATGGGCTTCAATATGGTTGAGCGTGAATCGGCCCCTCCTGGGCGGTTTATACTCAGTAGTTATATTCCCAACATTAGGCCCCAGATTGATTTGAACCTGTTCATGTCAATCTTCAGTACTTAAAAAAAATCCTATGAACATCTTCCTTCATTTCTCGTAAACCGCCATGATGTCTTCTCTTATACACTTTGTTAAACCGCCGTGACGTCATCCTTTGGACATAGCAACGGATCATCAGGATGTCATCTATGCATAAATATATTAAAAAGTTTCCCTTCATTAATGGTATCCCAAAGATCGAGGCAACAGCTGCGCCCCTTGCCGCTTTAGACTCCTCGATTCTCGCGCCTGTCTCTTATCTTCTTGCCTTGTTATAAATAAGCCCGAAGGGTCCTTCCATTTTCTCCCCTTTCTTCTCGTCTTCCTCCTCGCGACCCGAAGAGCCCAAGCGCCGCCGCCGCCGTCGACCTTCGAATCTTCACCGACCAAGGCCGCTGCATCACCCTGTTCGTACCAGAAACCCTGCAACACTCCTCCGCCGCTGAGTGGCCCTGGTAAGTTCTCTTTCCTGTAACCCTAGATCTCCATTAGGGCTTTGAGTTCATCTGTGTTCGTCGCCATTCATCAGCGCTTCGCCGCCCTCCTATTATCCTTTTTACTGAGTTTATACACGCCTGATAGCTTTGATCTGCGGCTAGATCCATAGTTTTAGTTCACCGTACCATAGCGTCTTGCTATTCCTGGACAGACTCCATCTGGACCTTCTCTGTTCCTCTTAGCGCCATTGTAGGGCTCAGGAAAGTTTTCTTTATTTAACCACGGTAGATCCAAAATTATACTGCCATATTGTGAAATCTGTTTCTGTAAACACTTCGTAGATTTTCAGCTCTGCCTCTTCTATTTAAGGGCGGTTTAACTTTTGGTGGTTGACAATCCGCCATATACCATTAGCCCTCACTTAAACCGCCATCTTGACTTGAATAGTAATTTCTAGTTTATCTCACATGTATGCTTTGATCAAATTCCCGGTTTAACACCGATTAGTGCACTTGAACCGTCAATCATAAACCTGCCTTCATTTTTCCTTTACAGTTTGCTTTCCAAGATGACCAAACAATTCTCTGCTTGCAACTGGGTTCCGTCCTGGATCACGGAAACACAGATCAATGGATATGTTACCACTGGCGCTTTAGCCTCAAAAAGGGTCCTTCGCTGGCGAGTCCCTGGCCCTGAGTGCCCTCCTGAACCTCAAGATGGAGAGGTGATTGTATTTATGCAACACTTAGACCGGGGATTCAGCCCGCCTGGGTCAAAGTTTTTCCGGGATGTCCTTGCGAGCCTTCAACTCCATCCACAAGATATTGGACCGAATTCCTTGTCTAATATATGCAATTTTCAAGTGTTCTATGAAGTTTACCTTCAAGAAGAACCATCTATGGAGCTTTTTCGGGATTTTTTCCATTTAAACCGCCGCGCGGAGTTCTCTGATGGTCCCAACACGGAACTTGGTGGGGTATCAATCCAGAAGAGAAAAGAAGTTGATTTTCCCCATGCAAAACACCACAACCATCCCAAAGATTGGAACCAAACTTGGTTTTATTGCCAGAACACTGCCCCTGTTGGAGAAAATCCTTTGCCGGGTTAGCACCCTCACCGGCTTAGCAATGGCCGCCCATTACCTAAGCGATTAAATGCCAAAGAACGGCAAGCTTATGCACCTCAACTCGCCAAGCTCCGGGACCTTCTGGCCAATGGTTTGACTGGCATTGATCTCGTCCACTGCTGGGTTTCTTGGGGTATTCTTCCTTTAAGTCGCTGCCCCGGATTAATGCATGAATATACTGGCAAAGTCAAGGATCCTCAACGATATCATGAAATAGCAATGACAGACAATGAAGTTACTGAATCTATGAAGAAAATGCTTGACGAACCGATCGCCGCATGCAGCCAAATCGGGTTGCCACCTTTTTGCACCTCCAACAAACAGCCAGCGGTAAAGTTTAACTTAATGCTTACTGATCCGCCTCCGCTTTAGTAATGTGCTAATACTCCTTTGTTTAATTTCACAGGCCAACAACTCCTTCTAGAAGTGGAAAACTCAAGATAAACCGGTTAGGGCTCCTCGTGTGAAAAGCAAGGTCACAAAGAGAGCTGCCAAGAAGAAAACCGCCGAGTCTTCTGATCCACCAGAAGATGTTGACGAATCAGATCCAGAGGTAGAACTTGACTCGCTTGGTTCCTTTTTCATACACCTTATTAACAATGACTATTCCCAGGATGATACGAAGGCCAGCCGTGCGGACCATGTTGAGGTAATCTCTCTTTCCTCTGATTTAGATCTTGTGCCGTCAAAGATTTCACCGTGCAGTTTGGAAAGTAAAATACTCTCACCCTCTTGCTTATATGGATCCAAAATTTTCGTTGAAGACACAGCAATGTGAAGAGTGTCGCACAACCCGGCACAGTGGCCAGCAAATCACCTCCTCCGGTTTACCAGATACACCAACCCGGAAACATCGTCCAGAGGTTACTTGTTCTCCCAAAAAACTTTACCCTTTGAAGGGTTTCTACCGATACCCACTCAATCCGTCTGATCCGAATTACCAGGTGTCTTCCAATTCGTCTGGCAGTTCATCAACCACTCAGCTGCCTCCCCTTAAAACCGTCCTTGGGTAAGTATACTGCCCATATTTTTTCCTTCATAGTTCGGTTTACCATGCTAATCTTTGTTTTGATATCACAGTGCCAAAGCCCGTATGAGCAAGAAGGCTAAAACCAGTGCCCCTATTCGTGAAGTTGAACCGGAAAGGGCCCCTGAGGGTACCGGTAGAAATATCGATGTTATGGATGATTCCGCCCCACAAGGCGAGAACACTAAAGCTAATCCGCTGGAAGCTGACCCGGCATCTCATATTGATCCATCGAGCCCTCATGCTACTCCTCCAAGCCCGGCTGCTAATCCGCCAAGCCCGGCTGCTAATCCGCCAAGTCCAGCCAGGGGTACCGTCAATCTGCCAAGTCCACCAAAAGGTGATGATGATGATGTTGTTATTACCAGCACGGCTCACACCAGTCCTGGTAATCGGGTTGTCTTGGGCAAACATACTGCCAAGGAGGAATTCACTGCTATGGGCAAGGGGAAAGGGAAGACGGATTTATCCAACTTCGTCAACCTTAGCGCCGAGGAACTTCATTCCGGTTTTTTAAACTGTCTTTACACCAGCCGTGACTTTGAAGCCGGTTTGGTGAACCTGATGAAGGAACGTTATGAGGTAATCTTCAAGAACTCTTTGAAATTTACTCTTCTGTATATCTCTTCCATTGTAGCCCCCAAGGGCCGGGTTATCTTTTAAAGATAAACCGGGACTTCGATATAAAGAATACTTCTACTGAGTAGCCCCCAAGAGCCGGTTTGTCTCTTGAAGACAAACCGGGACTTCCTGTCCTGTTTAACTGTCTTTACTTATAATTGATCAATTGTGCATTAGCCGCCAAGTGCCAAGTTTAATACCTGGATTGAGCCTTGGGACTTGAACATACTCACTTTTTTTTGTAAAAATCAATCCACATTAACCCCCAAGTGCCGAGTGCATAACTTGTCATGTGCTTGGGACTTTAATAACTTCATCTTCTGACTTTTGCAGACCGAGAAGGCTATCAAAGAATCTCAAATCGCCGACCTCCAAGAAAACATCAAGTCCCAGCAAGAAGAGACCTCTAAAGCCAAAGAGGGGCTAAAGGATGTTTTGACAAGCATGGAGCAATTGAAAGATGGGTTCAAAAATGAACGCACCAACTGGGAAACTAAGAAGGCAGCTTTGTTGAAGCTGGCGGAAGACGCCGAAGCAGCTCTTAAGCCGGTGGCGGAAGAGCTGACAGGGCTAAAACATCAAGTGGATGCGATGACTTCTGCTGTCTTTGGTAAGTACTTTGTCATAGCCGGGTTGACAATATCTTGAACTCTGTCGGTGTAACATTGAGTTCTTAAACCGTTGCAGGTAATCGCATTGCTCAGCTGGGCACAAGTATGAAGATGAAATTGAAGGCATCGTACACTTTGATTGAACAATTATACACCGGTGCCCAACGGGTTATCTGTGCAGTCTCATACAACAAACCGGCACCAACCCTGATCAAGGACACACTAGCAAGATTATCCATGACACCGGCTTAGATAGAAGAGGTGAAGCGATCTGCTGCTAGGGCTGGCGCTTTACTGGAACTGAGTCGGGCAAAAGCATGGATATCTGACTTGGATCCAGTAGATATCACCAAGGGATTTCCGGATGAACAAGAAGACGGGTCAGCATTTGACAACGAAGCCCTCAAAGCCTTGACAAAGGAGATGCATCCGCTATCAAGTCAACTAGCTGCAGAGGCTAACTTGACTGTTCATTGGTCCTTTTATGATGAAAGGAACCAACGGGTTGATACGGCTGTGACAGAAGTGCAAAACCTTATCCCGCCAATCCGTAAGCACACTTACGCCCCTGATGTTGCCCCGTCCAATCTGATAAGTGAAGAAGCTGTATTTCAGGCTCTAACCCGGATTGACTGGACCACCATTGACTTCCAGCCTCTGGGTGGAGAGGAGGAGGTTGAACTGGCGCCTGATGATCCATCAACTTCACGTCGTCCAGGCAATGAGTCTTAATCCGGCCTTCGAGTTACTTTGACAGACTTTGTCGTGTAAAAACAATCAACATTTTGGGCCTCAAAGCGCCTTGTAATAGTCTAGTGCAAGCACTTTAATCTTCGGTACTGATACATAATTTTGGTTGATCCATCATGATATTTGCTGTGCTTGGTTACACTTTGATAATTTTCATGCGATTCTGATATCTGCATAAAAAGAATTGTCCTGGCGGTTTACCACCGGACGGGTCATAATGCCCAAGATAAAGCCTGGCTAATAACCAAAGCGGAATAAATATGAAATAACTCATACCTGTGATATGAAATCACTTAGTTGGTTAACCAACTTTTATTGTAGTATGGGTGAAGACCCAAATCTTGAGCTTTTATAATTCTCACCATATAATGATGGCGTGTAATAAGTCATGCCGGGTCACGATGAACACCAGATGATCAAAACTGGCGACACTCCAGTTTGATAATAAGGTCTGACAACTTTTAGTTGACAGCCAAGCCGGGTTAACAAACACGGGGTTAGTATGATGATTGAAGAGCCAGACCGGATCAAAAGATACCAGTTCAACATAAAATTCATCCAAAAAGAGAAACTTCTGACAAAAAAGCAAAATAAAACCGTGTAGTCGAGGCTTTTCGAGGGCTGCCAGGCCCAAATTCGAGGCTTTTCGTGGGCTGCCAGGCCGTTGAGTTAAACCATTTGACAAAGCCTTTTAAGATGGACCTCCAACTAACCAATCGTCATTTTAACTTTGACAAGTTCAGGGTCTCAATGAGAGTAACTGTCAAATGTTCGACGGGTCATGCCAGGATTACCTGGATAGGAGTGGCTTACTTGATGAAGGCGGGTTAACCCAGGGTTTTAGGTGAATACACCAAGCTTCCAAGCCGTGGGTCGATACCCGATTACAAGGGTCCTTTCAAACTCCGTGTTACTTTACACAAAGAGCCCCCAAGTAACTTTGTGAGCTGTGCTCATTGGGTGCCTATGTTTGAGCTGTGCATATCATCCAGACTCTCTTTGGCCCCTTGGGTGTGAAGCTCCCAAGCTGTATTGTGGCATGATAGCCGGTTTAACAGGTAGTACTCTGCTTTGTCAGCTGAAGCCCCCATGTAACTAAAAAGATATTTGAGAAAAAACAACAGAGGCCCTGCTTAGAGAAAGGATGCCGGTTTATTATATTGATCATAATATATACATTGTCGAAATATGTACATAAGAGAAGCCTATGGCTCAAGTATAGTAAGGCCAAAGGAGAGCTATGTTCCACGGCCGCCGGGTCTCCTCCTCAGAACTGCGTGAGTTGTCTCGAATGTCAATGAGGTAGTATGATCCGTTGTGCAAATTCTTGCTGACCACAAAGGGCCCTTCCCAAGGTGGGGATAACTTGTGCATATTAGTCTGATCCTGGATGAGCCGGAGCACCAAGTCACCTTCTTGAAAGGTTCTTGTCTTAACTTGGCGGCTGTGATAACGCCGCAGGTCTTGCTGATAAACCGCCGAACGAGCCAAAGCCATGTCCCGTTTTACATCTAACAGGTCCAACGCCTCCTGGCGTGCTTGCTCATTGTCCGCTTCAACATAGTTGGCAACCCGGGGCAAATCATGACGAATATCACTTGGAAGGACCGCCTCTGCCCCGTAAACCATGAAGAAAGGTGTGTAACCCGTTGATGTGTTGGGGGTGGTGTTGATGCTCCATAACACAGAAGGCAATTCTTCTACCCAACAACCTGACGTCCGCTTTAAAGGAAAAATGAGCCGGGGCTTGATACCCTTCAAGATTTCTTGATTGGCTCTCTTTGCTTGACCATTGGACTGGGGGTGCGCCACCGATGCTAAGTCAAGCCGGATGTGCTCTCTCTGACAGAAATCATCCATCTCACCTTTAGAAAGGTCTGTGCCATTATCCTTGATGATGTTATGTGGAAAGCCAAAGCGGAAGATAATCTTTTTGAGAAATTGAACCGCCGTAGCCGCATCACACTTGCTGACAGGCTCCGCTTCAACCCATTTGGTGAATTTGTCAACCGCCACTAGCAGGTGGGTCTTCTTATCCTTGGAGCACTTAAAGGGCCCGACCATATCAAGCCCCCAAGTGGCAAATGGACAAGTGATAGGAATCATCCTTAATTCTTGAGCTGAAACATGAGCTCGGCATGAAAACTTCTGACAAGCGTCACACCGCTTCACCAGATCCTCAGCATCAGCATGAGCTGTCAACCAGTAAAACCCATGACGAAAAGCTTTAGCAACCAAGGACTTTGAGCCGGCATGGTGACCACAATCCCCTTCATGAATTTCCCGCAGGATCTCTTGGCCTTCTTCAGGAGAAACACAACGCTCGAATACGCCTGAAACGCTACAGCGGTGTAACTTGCCATTGTGAATAACCATGGACTTAGATCACCAGACTATCTACCGGGCCAGAACTTCATCGTCTGGTAACTCACGCCGGTTCATGTACGCCAAATACGGAACCGTCCAATCCGGAACAACATGTAAATCGGCCACTAATTGGGCCTCCGGATCAGGAACAGCCAAATCCTCCTCTGTAGGCAACTTAATAGACGGGTTATGCAAGATATATAGAAAGGTGTTGGGAGGTACCGGTTTACACTGAGATCCCAGCCGGCTCAAAGAGTTTGGCGCTTCGTTTTTATGCCGATCAATATGCTCAACCTGATACCCTTTGAAGTGACCTGCCATAATATCCACCTCGCGTTTGTAAGCCGCCATGAGTGGATCCTTAGAATCCCAAGTGCCAGAAACTTGCTGGGCCACCAGATCAGAGTCTCCAAAGCATCGTACCCGGCTTAAATTCATCTCCTTGGCCACACGGATCCCATGGAGTAAAGCCTCGTACTCAGCTGCATTGTTAGTACAGGGGAACATTAAATGGAGAACATAACGAATTTTATCACCTTGAGGGGAAGTAAGGACAACTCCAGGCCCCGAGCCCTCCAATTGCCTGGATCCATCAAAGTGTATAGTCTAGTATGTATTATCCGGTTTGTCTTCTGGTGCTTGTAACTCGGTCCAATCATTGATGAAGTCAACAAGTGCTTGAGATTTGATGGCTGTTCGAGGCATATACTTCAACCCATGTGGACCAAGCTCAATCGTCCACTTTGCAACCCGGCCAGTTGCCTCCCTATTCTGGATTATATCACCCAAAGGAGCCGAACTGACAACTGTGATGGGATGGCCTTGAAAGTACTATTTGAGTTTCCGACTTGCCATAAAAACCCCGTAAACCAGCTTCTGCCAATGCGGATATCGCTACTTTGACTCGATAAGCACTTCGCTAATGTAGTAAACCGGTCGTTGAACCGGATATTCCTTGCCAGCCTCCTTGCGTTCCACCACAATCGCCACACTGACAGCACGGGCATTAGCAGCCACGTACAATAACAAGGGCTCTTTATCAACCGGAGCAGCAAGGACTGGTGGTTCAACCAATTGCCGCTTTAAGTCTTCAAACGCCGCATTAGCCGCATCACTCCAGACAAAGGTGTCTGTTTTTTTCAACATCTGATATAAAGGGATTGCCTTCTCTCTGAAGCGGCTAACAAACCGGCTTAGGGCTGCAATTTTACCTGCCAGACGCTGAATATCATTAATGCACACCGGTTTAGCCAAAGATGTAATCGCTTTGATCTTCTCCGGATTAGCCTCAATGCCTCTGTTAGACACCAGGAAACCTAGAAGCTTGCCTGCCAGAACACCGAAAACACACTTGTCCAGATTGAGCATCATCTTGTAAACACGCAAATTTTCAAAGGTCTCCTTGAGATCATCTATTAATGTCTCCTTCTTCCTGGACTTTACCACAATGTCATCAACATAGGCATGAACATTGCGCCCAATCTGAGTATGAAGACAATTTTGCACACAGCGCTGATAAGTTGCCTGGGCACTCTTGAGCCCAAAGGGCATAGAAACATAGCAGAAGGCTCCAAAGGGAGTGATGAAGGCGGTCTTCTCCTGGTCCTTAACTGCCATTTTGATCTGATGATAGCCTGAATAAGCATCCAAGAAACTCAAACGCTCACAACCCACCGTCGCATCAATGATCTGATCAATACGCGGGAGAGCAAAAGGATCGGCCGGGCAAGCTTTGTTCAAATCTGTGTAGTCCACACACATGCGCCAAGTGCCATTTTTTCTTAAGAACAAGCACCGGATTAGCCAACCACTTAGGGTGAAACACTTCAACGATAAACCCAGCAGCCAACAGCCGGGCTACCTCCTCACCAATTGCCTTGCGTCTCTCCTCGTTAAAGCAGCGAAGAAACTGCTTGACCGGTTTAAACTTGGGATCAATATTGAGAGTGTGCTCAGCGAGTTCCCTCAGTACACCTGGCATGTAAGAAGGCTTCCATGGAAAAATGTCCCGGTTCTCATGGATGAACTCGATGAGCGCGCTTTCCTATTTCTGATCCAGATTTGTGCTGATGCTAAACTGTTTAGATGAATCGCCAGGAACAAAGTCAACAAGTTTAGTCTCATCAGCCGGTTTGAAATGCAGGCTTGGTTCATGCTCAGTGGTGGGCTTGTTCAGAGGGGTCATGTCTGCCGGATCAACATTGTCCCTATAGTGTTTCAACTCCTCTGTAGCACAAACCGACTCAGCATAGGCCGCATCACCTTCCTCGCAATCCAGAGCGATCTTATGACTTCCGTGAATTGTGATGGTCCCCTTGTGACCTGGCATCTTGAGCTGCAAAAAAATATAAGAGGGCCTTGCCATGAACTTTGCATAAGCCGGCCGTCCAAACAGTGCGTGATACGGGCTCTGGATCCTCACCACTTCAAAGGTCAATGTTTCAGACCGGCAGTCATGCTCATCACCAAACACAACCTCCAAAGCGATCTTGCCAATAGGATATGCTGATTTACCTGGTACCACACCATGGAAAATAGTGTTTGACGGTTTAAGACTCTTGTCTGTCAACCCCATGCGATGGAAGGTCTCATAATACAGAATGTTGATACTGCTCCCTCCATCCATAAGCACCTTGGTGAACTTATAACCTCCCACCTGAGGTGCCATCACTAAAGCCAGGTGACCCGGATTGTCAGCCCAGGGAGGATGATCCTCTCTGCTCCACACAATGGGTTGCTCGGACCACCGCAAGTAACGTGGTACTGCCGGTTCAACAGTATTAACTACCCTCTTGTGAAGCTTCTGATCACGCTTGCACAAACTAGTGGTGAATACATGATACTGCCCACCATTCAACTGCTTTGTGTGACTCTGATAACCCGACTGCTGCTAATTTCCTTGATCATTCTGTTGGCTATTACCACCTTGGTTGTTCTGGTTGCCCTGATTATTCTAAAATCTGGAGTTTGAACCGCCGCCACCCTGAAAACCTGGACCTGAACCGCCTGATGGACCCTGATCATACCGGAAAAGATCAGAGTTTTTGAACTCCTTCATAATGTGATAATCTTTCCAAAGATGTGTTGCTGGAACCTCTTTGGTCCCATGCTTTGGGCAGGGCTGGTTTAACAAACGCTCCAGATTCATTCCGCCACCACGTTGGGGCGGTTTACCCTTATGACGCTGCACATTAGCGTTAGCCAAAAAATCTGAATTATCTGCTTTGCGCTTACCATTATTCCCATGGCCTCCTTGGTTGTGCTACTGTCCCTTTGCACTGCCGTTCTTCTTTCCCTTCTCTGGTTTCTACTCATCAGAATCGGGATCCTTGGTATTATCAGAATCGACATATTTGACCGAGGCGGCCATGAGGGTGCCCATATCATTGTAGTGGCGCTTGAGTCATCCCAACTTCATCTTCAGTGACTTAAACCGGCAATTACGTTCCAGTGTAATGATTGCTTGGCCAGCATTAATCCGGTCTGATGAATGCAAAACTTCTGAAACTCGGCGCACCCAATGAGTTGTTGACTCGTTCTCCCCTTGAACACAGGCATCCAGATCCACAATGGACATAGGTTGTTTACATGTGTCTTTGAAATTGGCTATAAACCGGGCCTTCAACTGGTCCCATGACTCGATGGAGTTAGCTGGTAAGTTCTTCAACAATGTACCGGCTGTTCCCTCCAACATCATTGTGAATTACTTTGCACAAGACGCTTCATCCATGTCTAGCATCTCCATTGCCATCTCATAACTTTCCACCCATGCCTCGGGCGGTTGATCAACGATGTAATTAGGCACCTTACGTGAACCCTTGAAATCTTTAGGCAGCAGCACATTACGGAGAGCCGGAATGAGACACGGTACTCCCCAGGAACTAAAGGCAAGCCCGGTGCCTCGGTCTACTGAGGCTGCTGGCTGAACCGGGGCGGGTTGATGACGACCCGTATACTGTGCTGCTAAAGCAGCCTCCCTTCGTGCTCTGCCATTATCTACCACATCCTGAGCGTTCCCCTCACCATGCGCTGGATTTGGTCCTTGAGGGACAATACGGCACCGCGCACTGCTGGACACCTCCAGTTCATCTATATGCCTGCTATAGCTTTTGCTCGGACGTGGAGTCGAGTGAATCATGTCTTAGCTATACGAGTAAGCTTGTTGCTGTGTCATAGCCTTTTGAAGAAGATCCCTGGCCCGCCGTGTCTCAACCGCCGCTGGCGATTCACCTTCTATCGGAATAGCTGCCAGTCGGGATGCTGCTGCTATCATATTGTCCAAAGGGGTGGAGAAGTGACCTGGCGGGGGTGTGGTATACCGTGGCGGGTTGTCCGTTCGTCGAGGTGGACCCATCACCTGAGGTTGATCTGGCGCTCCGGTCCTTGGCACAATAGTCCGGTTCACTGCTGCCGGATTGGTAGTCCCTGCTCCTGGTGTATCAAAGATATTCATCGCATTGTAATCCACCGGCAAGAGAGATTGATGTCTCCTTCTGAATACTTGATTTGAAGCGTTCTGATCCATCAAAAGTCGATAATTCTCAGCTTGAATCCTCTGCGCCTGGGCATCTAAAGCGGCCCTTTCTTCAGCCATTCTAGCGTCCTCAGCTGCCAAGTCCTCCTGAGCCTGTGTTATCTGATCCTTTAGCTTCGCCACGTCCACATTGTGCTGATCCTGCGTTGCTGGGGTAACTGCCGTGGTCAACAAGGTCGCCCAGGCATCCATCAAACCGGAGAGAACTTGAGCCGGCCGGCGCGCGGAGCCTCCTGCCCTGCTACTGGTCCAGATGCCATCGCAGTAGAATTTTGCAAAGTTGGCTGCGTTCCGGCCATGAAGATTCCGACTCGGTTCGGAGGTTCAAGAAATTCCGGAATACTGGTGTCATCGGAATACCCTTTGAACACACCGTGATGAACTTGGTACAGGGATTCGGTTTCACCAGCATATGATTCGCCATCGGAATAAGTGACCGTCTCACCTTCAGACACCGGTTCAGATCCGATCCCGTGGACACATCCCACGAACGCATGCTTCATGGCAGGCTGAATCTGAGCGGGGCTTGCACGCTGTGCCGTCTCGATGAGGTCGGTGCAGATGTCCGGCTCAGGGCCCGGTTCGCTGATCTTGCCAATGAAAACGTGAATTCCACCAAAGGGGACCCAATACCCGTACTCAATTGAGCTGGCCTCGGGGCCCCATCCTGCATCGTCGATGTAGAGCTTGCTGCGACGACTCTTGGTCATCCAGCCAACCGCGTACCCTTTGAGTCCTTCAAAGTTTTCCTTCAAGAACTCGAAACCATCGTGCGATAGCCCCACGGTGGGCGCAACTGTCGTGGAAATATCACGTTAGATGTCCTCGTGAAAGTACTTAGTCGTGGAGCCATCGTGACGGGTTAGCTTAAAGGGGTTAAACCGGACAAAGGACACGAGGATTTTTATACTAGTTCGGCCCCTTCGATGAAGGTGAAAGCCTACGTCTAGTTGTATTGGGATTATTGGGGTCTCGATGACCAGGGAGCTAAACAAGCTATGCATGGCTCTCAAGTGTTGTTTGTTGTCCCTGAACCGCCGCCGGGTCGTCCCCTTATATACACGGGTTGACGCCCGGCCGGTTTACAGAGTTCCGAGGCCGGCTCATACAAGTGTCCGGCTTGGTCTCTCCTTTCCTGACCTACAATACAAGTTATATGATTATGGCAGTTTACCACTATGGGCCCTAATCCGCCTTTGGGCTCCGGGCCTCTAAGCTTCATAGTAAAGTGCCATCTTCTGGGTCTTCATGGGCTTCAATATGGTTGAGCGTGAACCGGCCCCTCCTGGGCGGTTTATACTCAGTAGTTATATCTCCAACAAGTGCCTTATCATATTTTGCACTAAAAAGCAAGGTTAAGTTGTTTTAAAATGCATGAAACCAATACAGATGGATAGATTGGATTAGAAAAATTTCAACAAGTGCCTGATCATTTTTCATATATAACTTATTTCATTTGGAGTTACAGTTGAATTTCTATGATTTTTCAAAGTTTGCAACATTTTCTAAAATTTCCAAATCATTTTTGAATTAGAAAAATTCTAGAAAATGCTTACCGCATCAGCATGACATCAGACTGACATCAGCAGGTCAGCTGACCGGGTCCAGGTCAAACCTGACGTGCGGGATCCACATGTCAGTGGCACAGAGCTGGCTAGTGTCACAGACAGGTGGGCCTAGTTAACAGCCACGTCAGCACGGTCAACTCTGGCGTGTGGGTCCTGCCGGATTTAACACTAATCTAAACAGAAACAAAACAGGGGTTAATTAGGACATGGGCCCATGTGTCAGTGAGAATGTGGGTTAGTTAGTGGCCTCATTAGCCGCTAATGACGATGCCACGTCAGCATGGCCGGGGTTAGGCCGCCGGCGACCTTCCGGCGCGGCGGAGTCCAGTCGGGACGGTGCAACAGGGGGCGGCTGGGCGAGCGAAGGGCACCAGGAGGAGGCCCTCACTTGCGCGCATCCAACGGTGGCCGTGGGGATGCCAGGGACCGCATGTAGCGGCGGCGGCGGCGAGCATATGCGGCGGCGGAGCTTCGGCGCCCGTGCAACTACGGCCTGGAGGACGCGGAGAGGCCGGGGAAGAGGAGGAGTCGAAGCGGGCGCTCACAGGGAGGCGGCAGGGTAGCTTAGGGGCTCGAGGACGCGTCGGAGATGGCGAATCGGTCGGTGAAGTCCAGCGAGCAGTTGCGGCGGTGACGAGTGATACAGCCACACATTTTATCTCATTACTTATGGCTATTCTCTCTTATTTTACAAGGTTTACCATGAAGAGGGGGAATGCCAGCAGCTGTAATTCTGGCTGGAAAAGGAGCAAATGTTGGAAACCTATTATGCACAACCCCAAAAGTCCTGAAACTCCACGAAAAAACTTTTTGGAATTATTAAGAATTTCTGAGCGAAAGAAATACACCAGGGGGCCCACACCCTGTCCAGGAGACAGGGGGCGCCCCCCTATAGGGCGCGCCCCCTATCTCCTGGGCCCCCTGGTGGGCCTCCGGTGTCCATCTTCTGCTATATCATCGCTTTTACCGTAGAAAAAATCGTGGGCAAGCTTACGGGACGAAACTCCGCCGCCACGAGGCGGAACCTTGGCGGAACAAATCTAGGGCTCTGGCAGAGCTGTTCTGCCGGGGACACTTCCCTCCGGGAGGGGGAAATCATCACCAACATCATCACCAACGATCCTCTCATCGGGAGGGGGTCAATCTTCATCAACATCTTCACCAGCACCATCTCCTCTCAAACCCTAGTTCATCTCTTGTATCCAAAACCACAAATTGGTACCTGTGGGTTGCTGGTAGTGTTGATTACTCCTTGTAGTTGATACTTATTGGTTTACTTGGTGGAAGATCATATGTTCAGATCCTTAATGCATATTATTACACGTCTGATTATGAACATGAATGTGCTTTGTGAGTAGTTACGTTTGTTCCTGAGGACATGGGTGAAGTCTTGCTATTAGTAGTCATGTGAACTTGGTATTCATTCGATATTTTGATGAGATGTATGTTGTCTTCTCCTCTATTGGTGTCATGTGAACGTCGACTACATGACAGTTCACCATTATTGGGCCTAGAGGAGGGCATAGGGAAGTAATAAGTAGATGATGGTTGCTAGAGTGATAGAAGCTTAAACCTTAGTTTATGCGTTGCTTTGTTAATGTTGTGGATAGGTTTACCTTAATACTTCTTTTGTAGTTGCAGACGCTTGCAATAGGGGTTAATCATAAGTGGGATGCTTGTCCAAGTAAGGGCAGTACCCAAGCACCGGTCCACCAACATATCAAATTATCAAGGTACCGAACACGAATCATATGAGCGTGATCATAACTAGCTTGACGATAATTCCCATCTGTCCTCAGGAGCTCCTTTATCATTATTAGAAATTGTCCAGGCTTATTGAGGGAGTTCCGGATTAGGGGGTGTCCGGATAGCCGAACTACCATCATCGGCCGGACTCCAAGACTATGAAGATACAAGATTGAAGACTTCGTCCCGTGTCCGGATGGGACTTTCCTTGGCGTGGAAGGCAAGCTTGGCGATACGGATATGTAGATCTCCTACCATTGTAACCGACTCTGTGTAACCCTATCCCTCTCCGGTGTCTATATAAACCGGATGGCTTTAGTCCATAGGACGAACAACAATCATACCATAGGCTAGCTTCTAGGGTTTAGCCTCCTTGATCTCGTGGTAGATCTACTCTTGTAACCCACATCATCAATATTAATCAAGCAGGACGTAGGGTTTTACCTCCATCAAGAGGGCCCAAACCTGGGTAAAAACATTGTGTCCCTCGTCTCCTGTTACCATCTGCCTAGACGCACAGTTCGGGACCCCCTACCCGAGATCCGCCGGTTTTGACGCCGACATTGGTGCTTTCATTGAGAGTTCCTCTGTGCCGTCACCCATAGGCTCGATGGCTTCTTCGATCATCAACAACGATGCAGTCCAGGGTGAGACCTTCCTCCCCGGACAGATCTTCGTATTCGGCGGCTTCGCACTGCGGGCCAATTCGGTTGGCCATCTGGAGCAGATCGAAGGCTACCCTCCTGGCCGTCAGGTCAGATTTGGAAGTTTGAACTTCATGGCTAACATCCGCGGGGACTTGATCCTCGGTGGATTCGAGCCACAGCCGAGCATGCCATACTGTCACGATGGGCATGATTTAGCTCTGCAGCCGGACAGTACCCTGGAGGCTGCACTCGGGCCCGCTCCGATCTTCGATCCGGAGCCGGCTGCGCAGACCGAGGATGGATGGCTAGACACCGCCTCGGGGGCTGCAACCTCTACGGCGATAGAGCCGAACACCGATCTTGTCCCCCATAAAGCTCGTGACTCCAAGGTGCCAGACTCCTCACCGGACTCCGAACCTCCCGCGCCCCCTCCGGTCGAACCCGATTAGGCGCCGATCATGGAGTTCACCACGGCGGACATCTTTCGACACTCACCTTCTGTCTACATCTTGAGTTCGCTAAAGTACCTCTCGTTATCAGGAGAGCCCTGGCCGGATTGCGGTCAGGATGGTTGGGATGCGGACGACAAAGAAATTCAAAGCCCACCCACCACCCACTTGATAGCCACTGTCGACGATCTAACCGACATGCTGGACTACGACTCCGGGGACATCGACGGTATGGACGACGATGCCGGAGACGACCAAGAACCAGCGCCCACTGGGCACTGGCAAGACGCCCCAACTCACGACGCATACATGGTGGGTACACCAAACGGAAGCGATAATGAAGAAAAACGGGACATGGGGAAGGACAACTCCCCCAACAAACAAACAAAACGGCGACGCAAGCGCCGCTTGAGGACCAGCCTCGATAAAAACGGCACCCATACAGACCCAGCCTTAGAGCACGGCGAAGCAGTGGACGACACACGTGCGACCAAGCAACCATCCGGACACGATGAACCGGACAGGCAACCCATCCCTGGCGAAGATGATCTCACATCACCAGAGCACACAAATCTTCATAAAAGGCTCGTCGCCACGGCAAGAAGCTTAAAGAAGCAAAAGCGGAAGCTCAAAACAGCAGAGGACGCACTCAGAATGAGATGGAGCAAAGTACTCAACAGCGCAGATAAACATGGCGCCAGTCGCCAGACAAAGAGCTACCCGAAGCGCAAGCTGTTGCCCGAATTTGACGAGGAGGCCTTAGAGCCCCTGCTGCCAAAAAAGAAAGAACCCGCCTGGCCAGATAGACGACCAGATGACAGGCCAAGAGCAACAAGGGGCGCCCCACACAAACCAGCACACGATCAACATAAAAATCCTCGGAAGAAGGACGATCCAGTCAGATCTATTTATGGGCCGAAAAAGAAGACTCCAAGAAGCAACACAACCCGCATAGCATTTGAAGACAACGGCACACCCAAATACATGGGCGCCGCACACCCTCTATGTTTTACGGACGAGGTACTGGATCATGGATTTCCAGCAGGGTTCAAACCCGTAAACATAGAGGCATATGACGGAACGACAGACCCCGGAGTCTGGATTGAGGATTATATCCTACACATACATATGGCCAGAGGAGACGATCTCCATGCGATAAAATACCTACCCCTTAAGCTCAAAGGGCCAGCTCGGCATTGGCTTAAAAGCCTCCCAGAAAACACCATTGGAAGTTGGGAAGAGCTTGAAGACGCGTTTCGAACAAATTTTCAAGGGACTTATGTCCGTCCTCCGGATGCAGACGATTTAAGTCACATAACTCAACAGCCCGGAGAGTCAGCATGCAAATTCTGGAATAGGTTCCTCACTAAAAAGAACCAAATAGTCGACTGTCCGGACGCTGAAGCCTTAGCAGCTGTCGGTGTCAAAACCGGCGGATCTCGGGTAGGGGGTCCCGAACTGTGCGTCTAGGCGGATGGTAACAGGAGACGAGGGACACGATGTTTTTACCCAGGTTCGGGCCCTCTTGACGGAGGTAAAACCCTACATCCTGCTTGATTAATATTGATGATGTGGGTTACAAGAGTAGATCTACCACGAGATCAAGGAGGCTAAACCCTAGAAGCTAGCCTATGGTATGATTGTTGTTCGTCCTATGGACTAAAGCCAGCTTGCCTTCCACACCAAGGAAAGTCCCATCCGAACACGGGACAAAGTCTTCAATCTTGTATCTTCATAGTCTTGGAGTCTGGCCGATGATGGTAGTTCGGCTATCCGGACAGCCCCTAGTCCGGGACTCCCTCAGTAGCCCCTGAACCAGGCTTTAATGACGACGAGTCCGGCGCGCATATTGTCTTCGGCATTGCAAGACGGGTTCCTCCTCCGAATAATTTATAGAAGATTGTGAACACCAGGATAGTGTCCGGCTCTGCAAAAATAAATTCCACGTACCACCATAGAGAGAATAATATTACACAAGATCAATCTGCTGACGTATTCTGTGGCATAACGTCACACCACTTCCAAGCCTTTACTCGAATCGTTTTTATTGTTCCACCTCAGCGCGTTTAGCAAGGCGGTTTCCTTGGCACGTCTTGTCGAAGCAGAGATCGTGTTCCCCTTATTCCGGGATTCCCATCAATACGGACGTGGGTAACCCAACCGCGCCCATTGCCACGCCCCCTCCATCGAAGGCGGGTTTCAAACGGTCACGGGGACGGCTCTTGGTATTCTTCCTCTTTATAATGAGACCAAGGCCCGTTCTTTTTATTCAATCCTCTATCGAATCCGCACCTCTCCCTTAGTTCCAATACCCAGGGCTCCGAATTCAGGTACCTTCGATCCTCGACAATGTCCGGTCCTGATCTACGAGGCCGGTGGATGCCCTCCTCCGTCATGGAGGAGGGCGTGCTAAAGCTGAGAGATGCCAAGTATTTAACCTACGAGATTTCGCATAGGCTGCCTGCCCGAGGGCAAGTTATCCCAACTCCCGAGCCTGGCGAGATCGTCGTGTTCATGTCTCACTTCCATCGGGGTTTAGGCTTCCCGACGGATCCCTTCGTGCGGGGGCTCATGTTTTACTATGGGCTGGAATTCCACGACCTGGCTCCAGAGTCCATCCTCCATATCTCATCATTCATTGTTGTCTGTGAAGCGTTCCTCCGCACTACCCCTCACTTCGGCTTATGGCTCAAAACCTTCAACGTGGAGCTGAAGATGATTGAGGGGCGTCAGGCAGAGTGCGGCGGGGCGGTTATAAGCAAGAGGGTCGAAGCTCCATGGCCCAAGGGCTCTTTCCAAGAGGAGCTCGACTTGTGGCAACAGGAGTGGTTTTATATCACCGCTCCCCGGGGCAGCAGGCAGAAGCTGCCGCCCGTCTTTCGCTCGGGCCCTCCACAGCAGATGACGTCATGGGTCAACAAGGGGCGTGACTGGGGGCCGCCCAAAGACGTCCCCCTGTTGCAGGACTGGATTTGAGGCCTGCAAGAAAGGGAGATCAATCTGGTCGCAGTGGTGCAGGTCATGTTGATCCGACGCCTACTGCCCTGCAAACGTCGCCCCCTCTGCCTATGGGAATTTAATCCGGAGGGGCCGCGAGCTCTTCAACACTTCATGGGTTTGACTCCCATGGAGATGTATAAACTGTTCTTCGGATCGCTAGAGACGCATCCGGAATTGACCGAGGACGCTGGCCTAAGCTGCAATCGCCCGGATACTCAAGTAAGTAGCCCTGTGTTCGGACACACCATCCATTTACTTATCGTGAGCCTGCCTTTTAACCAGCTATCCCTGGACAGGAGTGGATAGCGCAAGCAAAACTGATACGGTGTCCGGCCCCCCTCCCTGAGACCACGCAGGATCCCGTGTTAATCAAAATGTTGGAGGTTGCACCTTCGAATGAGGGCGAAGGGGGGCACGGGGAAACTGTCACCTCTGCCAAGGAGGCGTTTAGTAAGGGAGGAATCAAGAGTCCCTCCTTCCAGGGGGAGAAGAGGAACGCTTCCGAAGACCTGGAGGCCAAGGCCTCAAAGCGGGGAAAGAAATCTGTACCGGAAGGTCCTGCGCCGGGAAGCGCCCCGGCGGTACTGTCTCCTCGGAGGAATCAGCCCTCTAACAAGCCATAAGTGAAAAAGGGGGATTTTATAATTATCAGACACCCCTGCATAATGTCTAAAGGTAACTAAGTTTTTACCTTGTAGTTCGGATCCCAGCCCATCTCAGCACAACTCATCTTCGGGAGACCTTCGTCCGGAGATGATGGAAAGCGAAACGCCTTCATCTACCGCCCCATCATGCGGGGCGGACGACCCTGAGGTGTCGTCGCGGAGGGTCTCCCCGAATCCGGTGGGACCGGAGAGTTCGGTGCCCATTAGAGTACGGCCGGTGGAGCTGCAGGATTTTCTTAAGAGGGCGTCCATCTCAGAAGATCACCACACATTAATGGGTGATGTGATTGAGAGGATCTCGTCCGCCGAAACCGGGTTGTATGAGGCCGTCGGAAGTTTACTGACGGGATTTGAGGTACGCAAAAAATGACATACCTGTTGACAGTTTTGCACATGAAGTGCGCCCTGTATAGATAGTAGCCCCTGAGACTTGGTATGCAGTCGAAAGCAACAGCGTGCCGAGGATCATAATCTCAGTTATAAAATGTCACCTTTCCTGTGCAGGTGGCAGATCGTTCGGTGGCTAGCCGGACTGATGGATTTGCCAAGCTGAAGAGACAGCTCGACGTTGCGGATGCGGACATCTCGCTGGTAAATAAACGACTTGATGAGTCGCAAGGTATGTGGTTGCTCCGCAGTCGCGCCGTAAGGGAGCTGACGCCCATTCCTTACAATTTATATGCTTGATGTAGATGGTGCTGCTGCTATGGAGGACCTTCGAGCAGAACTTTCTCGGGTCAAGGAGCAAGCCAGGAAGAGCGAGGTGGCTGCCTCGAAGGCAGCGGAAGAGCTAGAAGCCGAGAAGGCTGCTCACTGCCGAAGCAGGGAGGAGATGGCCGAAATGGCCGCAAAATTAAAAGTTGCTACTGACCGCCAGGAAGTTCTTGAAAGAGAACGCCAAGCGGAGCAAGAGGACCTGAAAAAGGCCGATGCCGAAGCCAAGGATGCCCGTAGTGCGATGCGGGCTATGAAGGAGGAACTGCGTCAGGTCGGAGACATTGTGGCTGGAAAGCCCTTTATGCTGCGTAGGAAGTTCACGGATCCGAAGTATGCTCAGCTGGGCCGATTGTACGGTGCGGAGGATCCTTATCTGGACTTGGCGGCGAGTGCGGCTGACGCAGTCGTGCACTTTCGAAGCCAGGAGGATCATGAAATGGAAGAGATTTTCCGGTCTCAATTCCATAGTCCGGAGCGTCCACTTCCGTTGAGTGATCGGCTGGTTGAGTGGGCTGAGCTGAATAGATTGTCTGGACTGGCCATGACGGATGTGGTAACTCATCTGTGGCCGAAAAGGCCCAAGCCGAAGAGTTATTTTGGCTTGTTGCATAATTTCCTTGGGGTAGTGCCGCATATTAAGGCGATGAAGTGGTCGACATGCATAGAAGGTGCGCGGATGGCTCTCACCCATGGTAAAACATACTGGGCGGAGATGGATGATACCGCTGTTGCATCCCGGGGTTCGGACAAAAGCCGATTCCCCACCGAGCATTACTTTGAGGAAGTTCTGCGTGGCGCTCGTATAATAGAGTTGCAGTGCTTGAAAGATGTTATGTTTGAATGACATGTATGATTTCTAATATCATGTTTATAATGCAATGACTTTTTATACTTTTGTGTTCAAGTATTGAACTATCTCCTGTGCGGCCATATATGTATGTATAATCTGAAAGATGGCAGTCTTTGGCTTCAGCCCCACGCACATGGTGCGGGGGTGTTTGCAAAAAGAAAAACGCTTTTTCACACTTAATCCAACGTCTTGGTCCTTTTAAGGAGGTGATAGCATAGCAAACTAGGCAACCGGACTATAATGCTTTATCACTTTCACTTAGCCATAGGAGCTCGAATGTGGGGCTACTATATAGCCCCTGATGGCACCGCGCTTCTCCGAACTTGGGGCGCGTATGTGCTTGACCGGGAAGCGGTCCTTCGTCAAAGCGGAGGAATTCTAAATATTCCAATGGTCGATCGAGTGGTTGACCAGTCTCTCGCTATATCATGACAGTCAGTTTTCGGCTTTCTCTACTGAGGTGCTCTCCCGGCCGAACCGGGGCACAATCGCAGTAGTTCTCCTGGTGCCGCGTTAGCCGATGATACGGAACGTAAGGCAGCAAAACACAGGAGCCGGGAAAACCCAACATTTGACCAAAGACATGATTCGGAGCTGATGCATATAAGGCCTAACTCGAGACGTCGAACACTCCCTGAGGTGTTCGGTCTTTATGATATCGGGCAGAATAAAAGCCCTAAGCCCCTAGTGTCCAGGTACAGGCGGGAACTTCTGACGCGGCCGATGCCAAAACGCCAGCCTCCTCCTCGGCTCTGGTAAGAAACCGAGGGATGTCTATCAACAAGAGACAGTGAGAAAGGTTTACGTGGGGTCTTAATCCGAAAAGAATCCTTGCAACGGGTCCCTACTGCACGTCTGCGCATGTGTCTCTGTTATGCTGTATTCTAGACGGGTGTAGCACGTGCTTCATCTGTAAAAGAGAAGGACTTAGTTTCTAAGAAATATCGTGCAAAAAGTGTATCAAAATAAAGTATAATTTGGAAGATGAAGAAAGTTGAGCTTTATTAGCTTTCATCATTTATGCGCGTGGCCCCCTAAAAAAAGGGGTATGCGGCTGGGAAGCCCCTTGTTAAGTTACGCCGGACTCGTCTAACCATGTCCGAGGTCTAAATGACCTGTTTTTAGGGGCTTTGACCTGCAAGGTCGGAATAATGTGTGGCTGTCTAGGCAACCGCACATTCTCCATGGTCGAGAGACACCTGGAGTCTTAAGAATATGCCACGTGGACCAGGCATTTTTAAGCGTAAGAAACGCGTAATGTGGTATTGGATTGAAGCGGGCGAAAGCTGCACGCCCTAGTAGTGCTTAAGGGCTACTGCTAAATGGGGCGATGGAGGGTGAGGTTTTCGCGATGGAGGTTGTCGGATGAACCGAACACGACCCCTAGTGGTATAGAGCCTGTAAGATTGGCTGAAAAGGCCTGGCGTCACTCCTTTGAAGGAAGTGCCTGCTATGGCGAATTTTGGTGGGTTCTATCCCTAGTCTGCGGACGGTGTCCTGGTATAGCAGGGGCCGCGCTGCGTGTTATCACGTGAAGTGAGTTCACTATTTTGACTTCTAATGGGAAAGTCTTTTGGTTTCCGGAGCGCTGCTTTTGGGTTTCGTCACTTTCACTTGGTGTGTCGAGCCCTTTGTGTTCGGGGTTAAGTCGGCCGGACTGCTTGAAGACCCAACAATCTCTGTGGGTATGGTTTGCAGGCTTCCCGGAGGTACCGTGTATTTGACACAGTCTATCCAGAATCTTGTTGAGGTTGGATAGCTCGTCACTGTTATCCTTTAAGGGCAGTGTTTTGTTGTTCGGCCGAGAGCTTTTGAATCCGGTGTTGACCGTCGTACTATTTGGGCCATTCTCCTTGTTCCAGCGCTGATCTTTTTTGCATCGTGATTTCCCATTTCCATCCCTGATTTCGGATGTACTCGGGTCGCTGGTGCTGCATCTAGCCAACCAGCTGTCTTCCCCCGCGCAAAAGCGGGTCATGAGACTTGTTAGTGCGGCCATTGTTCTTGGTTTTTCCTGGCCGAGGTGTCTGGCGAGCCATTCGTCTCGGATGTTGTGTTTGAAGGCTGCTAAGGCTTTAGCGTCTGGACAGTCAACTATTTGGTTCTTTTTAGTGAGGAGCCTGTTCCAGAATTTGCGTGCTGATTCTCCGGGCTGTTGAGTTATGTGACTTAAATCATCTGCATCCGGTGGCCGGACATAAGTCCCCTGAAAATTTGCTCGAAACGCATCCTCAAGCTCTTCCCAACTCCCAATCGTATTTTCTGGGAGGCTTTTAAGCCAATGCCGGGCCAACCCTTTGAGCTTGAGGGGAAGGTATTTTATGGCATGGAGATCGTTTCCTCTTGCCATGTGTATGTGTAGGATATAATCCTCAATCCAGACTCCGGGGTCTGTTGTTCCGTCGTATGCCTCTATGTTTATGGGTTTAAATCCCGCTGGAAATCCATGATCCAGTACCTCGTCGGTAAAACATAGTGGGTGTGCGGCGCCCCTGTATTTGGGTGTGCCGTTGTCTTCAAATGCTCGGCTGGTTGTGTTGCTTCTTGGAGTCTTCTTTTTTGGCCCGTAAATAGATCTGACTGGATCGTCCTTCCTCCGAGGATTTTTATGCTGATCGTGTGTTGGTTTGTGTGGGGCGCCCCTTGTTGCTCTTGGCCTGTCATCTGGTCGTCTATCCGGCCAGGCAGCTTCTTTCTCTTTTGGCAGCGGGGGCTCGAAGGCCTCCTCGTCAAATTCGGGCAATAGCTTGCGTTTCGGGTAGCTCTTTGTCTGGTGACTAGTGCCATATTTATCTGCGGTGTTGAGTACTTTGCTCCATCTCATTCTGAGTGTGTCTTCCGCTGTTTTGAGCTTCCGCTTTTGCTTCTTCAAACTTCTTGCAGTGGCGACGAGCCTGTTATGGAGATTCATATTCTCTGGTGATGTGAGATCATCTTCGCCGGGGATGGGTTGCTTGTCCGGTTCATGTCCGGCTGGCTGCTTGTTGATGTGTGCGTCATCCACTGCTTCGCCCTACTCTAGGGCCGGGTCCGTATGGGTCTTCGGGCGGCGCTTGCGTTGCCGCTTTGTTTGTCTGTTGGGGGAGTTGTCCTTTGCCACGTCCCGTTTTTCCTCATTGTCGCTTCCTTTTGGTGTGTCCACCATGCATACATTGTGGGATGGGGTGGCTTTCCTGCGCCCGTTAGGTGCTGGTTCTTGGTCGTCTCCGGCATCGTCCTCCATACCGTCGATGTCATTGGAGTCGTAGTCTAGCATGTCGGTTAGATCGTCGACAGTGGCTACCAAGTGGGTGGTGGGTGGGCTGTGAATTTCTTCGTCGTCCGCATCCCAACCATCCTGGCCGCAGTCCGGCCCGGCCTCTCCTGATAACGAGAGGTACTTTAGCGAACTCAAGATGTCGCCAAAAGGTGAGTGTTGAAAGATGTCCGCCGCGGTGAACTCCATGATCGGCGCCCAATCGGATTCGACTGGAGGGGGCACAGGAGGTCCGGAGTCCGGCAAGGACTCTGGCACCTCGGAGTCACGAGCTTCATGGGGGACAAGATCGGTGTTCGGCTCTATCGCCGTAGAGGTTGCAGCCCCCGAGGCGGTGTCTAGCCATCCATCCTCGGTCTGCGCAGCCGGCTCCGGATCGAAGATGGGAGCGGGCCCGAGTGCGGCCTCCAGGGTACTGTCCAGCTGCAGAGCTAAATCATGCCCATCGTGACAGTACGGCATGCTCGGCTGTGGCTCGAATCCACCGAGGATCAAGTCCCCGCGGATGTTAGCCATGAAGTTCAACCTTCCAAATCTGACCTGACGGCCAGGGGCGTAGCCTTCGATCTGCTCCAGATGGCCAACCAAATTGGCCCACAATGTGAAGCCGCCGAATACGAAGATCTGTCCGGGGAGGAAGGTCTCACCCTGGACTGCATCGTCGTTGATGATCGAAGAAGCCATCGAGCCTATCGGTGACGACATAGAGGAACTCTCAATGAAAGCACCAATGTCGGTGTCAAAACCGGCGGATCTTGGGTAGGGGGTCCCGAACTGTGCGTCTAGGCGGATGGTAACAGGAGACGAGGGACACGATGTTTTTACCCAGGTTCGGGCCCTCTTGACGGAGGTAAAACCCTACGTCCCGCTTGATTAATATTGATGATGTGGGTTACAAGAGTAGATCTACCACGAGATCAAGGAGGCTAAACCCTAGAAGCTAGCCTATGGTATGATTGTTGTTCGTCCTATGGACTAAAGCCATCCGGTTTATGTAGCGGAGAGGGCTAGGGTTACACAGAGTCGGTTACAATGGTAGGAGATCTACATATCCGTATCGCCAAGCTTGCCTTCCACGCTAAGGAAAGTCCCATCCGGACACAGGACGAAGTCTTCAATCTTGTATCTTCATAGTCTTGGAGTCCGGCCGATGATGGTAGTTCGGCTATCCGGACATCCCCTAGTCCGGGACTCCCTCAGCAGCCTTTAAACACAACGTCCGGGACGAGTGGCTCGCCAGACACCTCGACAAAGAAAAACCAAGAACAATGGCCACACTAACAAGCCTCATGACCCGCTTTTGCGCGGGGAAGACAGCTGGCTGGCCAGATGCAGCACCAGCGACCCGAGTACATCCGAAGTCAGGGATGGAAATGGAAAATCACGACGTAGAAAAGATCAGCGCCGGAACATGGAAAACGGCCCAAGTAGTACGGCGGTCAACGCCGGATTCAAAAACTCTCGGCCGAATAACAAAGCACTGCCCTCCAGGGACAATAGTGACGAACTATCCAACCTAAACATGATTCTGGACAGGCTATGTCAAATACATGGTACCACCGGAAAGCCTGCAAACCACACCCACAGAAATTGTTGGGTCTTCAAGCAGTCCGGCCGACTCAACGCCGAACACAAGGGGCTCGACACACTAAGCGAAAGTGACGAACCCCAAAAGCAGCACTCCGGACAACAGAAGACTTTCCCACTAGAAGTCAAGACAGTGAACTCACTTCATGTGATAACACAGCGCGACACGTGACATAGCAGGACACCGTCCGCAGAGTAGGGATAGACCCTACCAAAATTCGCCATAAACAACACTTCCGTCACAGGAGTGGCGCCAGGCCTTTAAGCCAACTATACGGGCTCTGCACTACCAGAGGTTGTGTTCGGTTCATCCGACAACCCCCGTCGCGAAAAGCTCATTCTCCATAGCGCCCCATTTTACAGTGGCCATCGAGCACTCTGGGGGCGCAAAGCTTTCGCTTGCTTTAACGCAATACCTCACTGCACGCCCTTTATACTTACAATGCTCAGCCAACGCGGCATAATCTCTTTAAAAGAGTAACTCCGAGTGTTCCTCGACCACGGAGAGCGTGGGGCTGCCTCGACAACTAATCCGACCTTGCAGGTCAAGACCCCTAAACACAGGTCATTCAGACCCCGGACACGGTTAGGCGAGTCCGGCGTAAATAAACAAGGGGCTAACCAGCCGCATATCACGTATAAATGATGAGAGCCAATAAAGCTCAACTTTGTTCATCTTCCAAATTACACTTTATTTTAATACAACTTTTGGCACGATATTTTTTAGAAACTAAGTCCTTCTCTTTTACCGATGAAGCATGTGCTACACCCGTCCAGGATACAGCACAACGGAGACACAGGAGCAGACGTGCAGCAGGGACCCGTTGCAAGGATTCTCTTCAGATTAAGACCCTGTGTAAACCTTTCTTACTGTCTCTTGTTGATACGCATCCCTCGGTTTCCTACCATAGCCGAGGAGGAGGCTGGCGTTTTGGCATCGGCCGCATCAGAAGTTCCTGCCTGTACCTGGACACTAGGGGCTTAGGGCATTATTCTGCCCAGTATCATAAAGACTGAACACCTGAGGGAGTGTTCGGCGTCTCGAGTTAGGCCTTATATGCATCAGCTCCGAATCATGTCTTTGGTCAAATGTTGGGTTTGCCCGGCTCCTGTGTTTTGCTGCCTTACGTTCCGTATCATCAGCTAACGCGTCACCAGGAGAACTACTGCGATTGTGCCCCGGTTCGGCCAGGCGAGCACCTTAGTAGAGAAAGCCGAAGACTGACTGTCATGATATAGCGAGAGACTGGTCAACCACTCGATCGACCTTTGGAATGTTTAGAATTCCTCCGCTTTGACGAAGGACCGCTTCCCGGTCAGGCACATACACGCCCCCGCGTTCGGAGAAGAGCGGTGCCACCAGGGGCTATATAGTAGCCCCACATTCGAGCTCCTATGGCTAAGTGAAAGTGATAAAGCATTATAGTCCGGTTGCCTAGTTTGCTACGCTATCACCTCCTTAAAAGGACCAAGACGTCGGATTAAGTGTGAAAAAGCGCTTTTCTTTTTGCAAACACCCCCGCACCATGTGCGTGGGGGCTGAAGCCAAAGACTGCCATCTTTCAGATTATAACATATATATACGGCCGCACAGGAGATAGTGAAATACTTGAGCACACAAGTATAAAAAGCTATTGCATTATAAACATGATCTCAGAAATCATAATTGTCACTCAAACATAACATTTTTTGAGCACTGCAACTCTATTAACCGAGCGCCCTGCAGGACTTCCTCAAAGTAGTGCTCGGTGGGGAATCGGCTTTCGTCCGAACCCCGGGATGCAACAACGGTGGCATCCATCTCCGCCCAGTATGTTTTACCACGGACAAGGGCCATCCGTGCACCTTCTATACACGCCGACCGCTTCATCGCCCCAATACGCGGAACCGCCCCAAGGAATTGCTGTAACAAGCCGAAATAACTCTTCGGCTTGGGCCTTCCCGGCCACAGATGAGCGACTACATCCGTCATGGCAAGTCCGGACAGTCTATTAAGCTCAACCCACTCAACGAACCGATCAATCAATGGAAGTGGACGCTCCGGACTATGGAATTGAGACCAGAAAAGCTCTTCCATCTTGTGATCCTTCTGACTTCGGAAGTGCACGACTCCGTCCGCCGCACTCGCTGCCAAGTTTAGATAGGGATCCTCCGCACCGTACAGTCGGCCCAGCTCAGCATAGTTTGGATCTGTGAACTTCCTACGCAGCATAAAGGGCTTTCCAGCCACAATGTCCCCGGCATGACGCAGTTCCTCCCTCATAGCCCGCATTGAACTATGGGCATCCTTGGCTTCGGCATCGGCCTTTTTCAGGTCCTCTTGCTCCGCTTGGCGTTCTCTTTCAAGAACTTCCTGGCGGTCGGTAGCAACTTTTAATTTTGCGGCCATTCGGGCCATCTCCTCCCTGCTTCGGCTGTGAGCAGCCTTCTCGGATTCTAGCTCTTCTGCTGCCTTCGAGGCAGCCACCTCGCTCTTCCTGGCTTGCTCCTTGACCCGAGCAAGTTCTGCTCAAAGGTCTTCCACAGCAGCAGCACCATCTGCATCAAGCATATAAATTGTAAGGAATGGGCGTCAGCTCCCTTACTGCGCGACTGCGGAGCAACCACATACCTTGCGACTCATCAAGTCGTTTATTTACTAGCGAGATGTCCGCATCCGCAACGTCGAGTTGTCTCTTCAGCTTGGCAAATCCATCAGTCCGGCTAGCCACCGAACGATCAGCCACCTGCATAGGAAAGGTGACATTCTAGAACTGAGATTATGATCCTCGACACGCTGTTGCTTTCGACAGCATACCAAGTCTCAGGGGCTACTATCTATACAGGGCGCACTTCATGTGCAAAACTGTCAAAAGGTATGTCATTTTTTGCGTACCTCAAAACCCGTCAGCAAGCTTCCGACGGCCTCATACAATCCGCTCTCGGCGGACGAGATCCTTTCAATCACCATACTCATTAATATGCGGTGATCTTCTGCGATAGACGCCCTTTTAAGCAAATCCAGTAGCTCCACCGGCCGTACTCCAATGGGTGCCGAACTCTCTAGCCCCACCGGACTCGGGGAGACCCTCCGTGATGACACCTCAGGGTCGTCCGCCCCGCACGATGGGGCAGCAGATGGAGGCGTTTCACTCTCTATCATCTCCGGACGAAGGTCTCCCGAAGATGAGCTGTGCTGAGACGGGCTAGGATCTGAACTACAAGGTAAAAACTTCGGTTACCCTTAGAAATCAAGCAGGGGCGTTCACTATTATAAAATTCCCTTTTTTACTTACGGCTTGCTGGAGGGCTGATTCCTATGAGGAGACAGTACGGCCGGGGTTCTTCCCGGCACCGGGCCTTCCGGAACAGATTTCTTTCCCCGCTTTGAGGCCTTGGCCTCCGGGTCTTCGGAAGCGGTCCTCTTCTCCCCCTGGAAGGAGGAACTCCTGACTCCTCCCTTACTAAAAGCCTCCTTGGCAGAAGTGGTAGTTTTCCTGTGCCCCCCTTCGCCCCCCTCTGGGGGCACAACTTCCAACATTTTGATTAACACGGGATCTTTCGTGGTCTCAGGGAGGGGGCCGGACACCGTATCAGTTTCGCTAGTGCTATCCACTCCTGTTCAAAGGATAGCTGGTTAGAAGGCGAACCCACAATAAATAAGTGGATAGTGTGTCTGGACACAGGGATACTTACTTGAGTATCCGGGCGATTGCAGCTTAGGCCAGCGTCCTCAGTCAAGTCCGGACGCATCTCTTGCGATCCGAAGAACAGTTTGTACATCTCCATGGGTGTCAAACCCATGAAGTGTTGGAGAGTTCGTGGCCCCTCCGGATTGAACTCCCACAGGCGGAGGGGGCGACGTTGGGAGGGCAGTAGGCGCCGGATCAGCATAACCTATGCCACTGCGACTAGATTGATCCTCCTTTCTTGGAGGCCTCGAATCTGGTCCTGCAAAAGGGGTACGTCTTTGGGCGGCCCCCAGTCACGCCCCCTGTCGATCCATGACGCCAACTGTTGTGGAGGACCTGAGCGGAAGATGGGCAGCGGCCTCTGCCTGCTGCCCCTAGGAGCGGTGATATAGAACCACTCCTGTTGCCACATGCCGAGCTCCTCTTGAAAGGAGCCCTCGGGCCATGGAGCATCGGCCCTCTTGCTTATAATCACCCCGCCGCACTCTGCCTGACACCTCTCGATCATCTTCGGCTCCACGTTGAAGGTTTTGAGCCACAGGCCGAAGTGGGGGGTAGTGCAGAGGAAGGCTTCGCAGACGACAATAAATGATGAGATGTGGAGGATGGACTCCGGCGCCAGGTCATGAAATTCCAGCCCATAGTAAAACATGAGCCCCCTCACGAAGGGGTCCATCGAGAAGCCTAAACCTCGACGGAGGTGAGACAGGAACACAACGCTCTCGCCGGGCTCGGGAGTAGGAATAACCTGTCCTCGAGCGGGCAACCTATGCGAAATCTCGTAGGTCAAGTACCTGGCGTCTCTCAACTTCAACACATCTTCCTCCGGGACGGAGGAGGGCATCCACTGGCCCCATAGGTCGGAGCCGGACATTGTCGAAGGTTGAAGGAACCTGAACCCGGAGCCCTGGGTGTTGGAACTCGGGAGTGAGGGGCGAATTCGGTTGAAGATTGAAGAAAAAGGACCGGCCTTGGTCTCATTATAAAGAGGAAGGATACCTAGAGCCGTCCCCGTGACCGTTTGGAACCCGCCTTCGATGGAGGAGGCGTGGCGACGGGCGCGGTTGGGTTACCCACATCCATATTGATGGGAATCCCGGAACAAGGGGAACACGATCTCTGCTTCGACATGACATGCCAAGGAAACCGCTTCGCTAAACACGCTGAGGTGGTACAATAAAAACGATTCGAATAAAGGCTTGGTTGTGGTGTGACGTCACACCACAAAATACGTCAGCAGATTGAACTTGTGTGAATATTATTCTCTCTACGGTGGTATGTGGAAATTATTTTGCAGAGCCGGACACTATCCTGGTGTTCACAATCTTCTATAAATCATTCGGAGGAGGAACCCGCCTTGCAATGCCGAAGACAATATGCGCGTCGGACTCGTCGTCATTGAAGCCTGGTTCAGGGGCTACTGAGGGAGTTCCGGATTAGGGGGTGTCCGGATAGCCGAACTACCATCATCGGCCGGACTCCAATACTATGAAGATACAAGATTGAAGACTTCGTCCCGTGTCCGTATGGGACTTTCCTTGGCGTGGAAGGCAAGCTTGGCGATACGGATATGTAGATCTCCTACCATTGTAACCGACTCTGTGTAACCCTAGCCCTCTCCGGTGTCTATATAAACCGGATGGCTTTAGTCCATAGGACGAACAACAATCATACCATTGGCTAGCTTCTAGGGTTTAGCCTCCTTGATCTCGTGGTAGATCTACTCTTGTAACCCACATCATCAATATTAATCAAGTAGGACGTAGGGTTTTACCTCCATCAAGAGGGCCCGAACCTGGGTAAAAACATCATGTCCCTCGTCTCCTGTTACCATCTGCCTAGACGCACAGTTTGGGACCCCCTACCCGAGATCCGCCGGTTTTGACACCGACACTTATCCTTTGATACATAAAGGATTGGGCCACCTTGCTGCACTTTATGTACTTTGTTTACTTGTTACTCGTTATTATTTATCCTATCACAAAACTATCTATCACCTACAATTTCAGTGCTTGCAGAAAACCTTACTGAAAACCGCTTATCATTTCCTTCTGTTCCTCGTTGGGTTCGACACTCTTACTTATCAAAAGGACTACGATAGATCCCCTACACTTGTGGGTCATCAAGACTCTTTTCTGGCGCCGTTGCCGGGGAGTGTAGCGCTTTTGGTGAGTGGAATTTGGTAAGGAAACATTTATATAGTGTGCTGAAATTTCATTTTACTTATCACTATGGAAACTAATCCTTTGAGGGGCTTGTTTGGGGTATCTTCACCCCAACCAGAAGAGCAAAGAGTTGCTCCTCAACCTACTGAACTTTATGAAAATATTTATTTTGAGATTCCTTCGGGTATGATAGAGAAACTGCTAGCTAATCCATTTGCAGGAGACGGAACATTGCATCCCGATTTACACCTTATCTTTGTGGATGAAGTTTGTGGATTATTTAAGCTTGCAGGTATTCCCGATGATGTTGTCAAAAGGATGGTCTTCCCTTTATCTTTGAAGGGAGATGCATGGACATGGTATAGGCTATGTGATGATACGAGATCCTGGAATTATAAGCGATTGAAGTTGGAATTTCACCAGAAGTTCTATCCTATGCATCTTGTTCATCGTGATCATAATTACATATATAATTTTTGGCCTCGCGAAGGAGAGAGCATCGCTCAAGCTTGGGGGAGGCGTAAGTCAATGTTATATTCATGCCCCAATCATGAGCTCTCTCAGAAAATGATTATTCAAAATTTTTATGCTCTGCTTTCTCTTGATAATCGCAACCTGCTCGATACTTCTTGTGCTGGTTCTTATATGCTGAAGACTATTGATTTCAAATGGGACTTATTGGAAAGAATTAAACACAACTCTGAAGTTTGGGGTTCCGACAATGGTAAGGAGTCAGGTATGACACCTAAGTTCGATTGTGTTAAATGTTTTATGGATACCGATGTTTTTCGTGGATTTAGCGCTAAGTATGGACTTGACTCTGAGATAGTAGCTTCTTTCTGTGAATCTTTTGCTACTCACATTGATCTCCCTAAAGAGAAGTGGTTTAAATATAATCCTCCTGTTGAAGTTAAAGTAGTTGCACCTATTATAGTTGAAGAAAAGACCATCACTTATAGTGATCCTATTGTTCCTACTACTTATGTTGAGAAACCACCTGTTCCTGTTAGGATAAAGGATCATGCTAAAACTTCGACTGTTATTCGTAAGAGTAATACTAGGACTTATACACCTCCTTAGCAAATAAATGTTGAACCTAGTATTGCTATAGTTAAATATCTCTTGGACGATGATTTAGATGTGCATGTTATTTAGGTCTATGGTGAGACTGCTAATATTGCTAGGCCAGATACTAAGACACGTAGACCTGTCATAGGCATGCCTGTTATTTCTGTTAAAGTAGGAGAACATTGTTATCATGGCTTATGTGATATGGGTGCTAGTGCTAGCGCTATACCTTATGATTTATATAAAGAAATTATGCATGACATTGCACCTGTTGAATTAGAAGATATTGATGTTACTATTAAGCTTGCTAATAGGGATACCATTAAACCTGTTGGGATTGTTAGAGATGTTGAAGTTTTGTGTGGGAAGGTTAAATACCCTGCTGATTTTCTTGTTCTTGGTTCTCCACAAGATGCCTTTTGTCCCATTATATTTGGTAGACCCTTCTTGAACACTATTAAAGCTATGATTGATTGCAAAAAGGATGTTGTTACGATTGGCTTAGATGATATGACTCATGAGTTTAATTTTGCCAAATTTCATAGACAACCCCGTGATGAGGAATTATCTAGTAAAGATGAAATAATTGGTCTTGCTTCTATTGCCGTGCCTCGTACTGATCCGTTAGAACAATATCTGCTAGACCATGAAAATGATATGTTTATGAAAAAAAGGAGGGAAATAGACGAATTATTCCTTAAACAAGAACCTATTTTGAAACATAACCTTCCCATTGAAATTCTTGGGGATCCCCCACCACCCAAGGGTGATCCCGTGTTTGAACTCAAACCTCTACCTGATAATCTTAAGTATGCTTATCTCGATGAAAAGAAAATATATCTTGTTATTATTAGTGCTAACCTTTCAGAGCAAGAAGAAGAAAGATTATTGAAATCTCTGAAAAAGCATCGAGCTGCTATTGGATATACTCTAGATGATCTTAAGCGCCTTAGTCCCACGTTATGCCAACACAAAATTAAATTGGAGGACGATGCTAAACCAGTTAGAGATCCTCAACGACGACTAAATCCTAAAATGAAAGAAGTGGTAAGAAAGGAGATACTAAAGCTCCTTGAGGCAGATATAATCTATCCCGTTGCTGATAGTGATTGGGTAAGCCCTCTCCATTGTCTCCCTAAAAAGGGAGGTATTACTGTTGTTCCTAACGATAAAGATGAATTGACCCCACAAAGAATTATTACAGGTTATAGGATGGTAATTGATTTTCGAAAACTAAATAAAGCTACTAAGAAAGATCATTACCCTTTACCTTTTATCGATCAAATGCTAGAAAGACTGTCCAAACACACACATTTCTGCTTTCTAGATGGTTATTCTGGTTTCTCTCAAATACCCGTCTCAGCGGGAGATCAAGCAAAAACTACTTTTACTTGCCCTTTCGATACTTTCTCTTATAGACGTATGCCTTTTGGTTTATGTAATGCGCTTGCTACCTTTCAAAGATGCATGATGGCTATATTCTCTGATTTTTGTGAAAATATTTGCGAGGTATTCATGGATGACTTCTGTGTTTATGGATCCTCCTTTGATAATTGTTTGAGCAACCTTGATCGAGTTTTGCAGAGATGCGAAGACACTAGTCTCGTCCTGAATTGGGAAAAGTGTCACTTTATGGTTAATGAAGGCATTGTGTTGGGGCATAAGATTTCCGAGAGAGGTATTGAAGTTGATAAAGCTAAAGTTGATGCTATTGAAAAGATGCCATGTCCCAAGGACATAAAAGATATAAGAAGTTTCCTTGGTCATGCCGGTTTTTATAGGAGGTTCATTAAGGACTTTTCTAAGATCTCTAGGCCTCTGACTAATTTATTGCAAAAAGATATTCCTTTTGTCTTTGATGATGATTGTGTAGAAGCATTTGAAACACTTAAGAAAGCTTTGATCACTGCACCTATTGTTCAGCCACCTGATTGGAATTTACCTTTTGAAATTATGTGTGGTGCTAGTGACTATACTGTAGGTGTTGTTCTAGGGCAAAGAGTCGATAAGAAATTGAATGTTATCCAGTATGCTAGTAAGACTCTTGATACAGCCCAAAGAAGTTATGCTACTACTGAAAAAGAGTTGTTAGCGGTTGTGTTTGCATGCGATAAGTTTAGACCTTATATTGTTGATTCCAAAGTTACTATTCACACTGATCATGCTACTATTAAATATCTTATGGAAAAGAAAGATGCTAAGCCTAGACTCATTAGATGGGTTCTCATGCTCCAAGAGTTTGATTTGCACATTATTGATAGAAATGGAGCTGATAACCCCGTTGTAGATAACTTGTCTAGGTTAGAGAATGTTCTTGATGACCCACTGCCTATTAATGATAGCTTTCCTGATGAGCAATTAGCGGTCGTTAATGCTTCTCGTACTGCTCCTTGGTATGCTGATTATGCTAATTACATTGTTGCTAAATTTATACCGCCTAGTTTCACATACCAGCAAAAGAAAATGTTCTTTTATGATTTAAGACATTACTTCTGGGATGACCCACACCTTTATAAAGAAGGAGTAGATGGTGTTATTAGACGTTCTGTACCTGAGCATGAACATGAATAGATCCTACGCAAGTGTCACTCTAAATCATATGGAGGACACCACGCTGGAGATAGAACTGCACACAAGGTACTACAATCTGGTTTTTATTGGCCCACTCTCTTCAAAGATGCTCGTAAGTTTGTCTTATCTTGTGATGAATGCCAAAGAATTGGTAATATTAGTAGACGCTAAGAAATGCCTATGAATTATTCTCTTGTTATTGAACTGTTTGATGTTTGGGGCTTTGATTATATGGGACCTTTTCCTGCCTCTAATGGTTATACACATATTTTAATTGTTGTTGATTACGTTACTAAGTGGGTAGAAGCTATACCAACTAGTAGTGCTGATCATAACACTTCTATTAAAATGCTTAAAGAAGTTATTTTTCCGAGGTTTGGAGTCCCTAGATATCTTATGACTGATGGTGGTTCACATTTTATTCATGGTGCTTTCCGTAAGATGCTTGCTAAGTATGATGTCAATCATAGAATCACATCTCCTTATCATCCGCGGTCTAGTGGTCAAGTAGAGTTGAGCAATAGAGAGCTCAAATTAATTTTGCAAAAGACTGTGAATAGATCTAGAAAGAATTGGTCCAAAAAACTTGATGATGCATTATGGGCCTATAGAACTGCATACAAAAATCCTATGGGTATGTCTCCATATAAGATGGTTTATGGAAAAGTGTGTCATTTGCCTCTTGAACTTGAACATAAGGCATATTGGGCTATTAAAGAGCTCAACTATGACTTCAAACTTGCCGGTGAGAAGAGGTTGTTTGATATTAGCTCTCTTGATGAATGGAGAACTCAAGCCTATAAGAATGCTAAGCTATTCAAAGAAAAAGTCAAACGCTGGCATGATAAGAGGATACAAAAGCGTGAGTTTAACATAGGAGACTATGTATTATTATTCAACTCTCGCTTAAGATTTTTTGCAGGAAAACTTCTCTCAAAATGGGAAGGTCCCTACATTATCGAGGAGGTCTATCGTTCTGGTGCCATAAAAATCAACAACTTCGAAGGCACGAGTCCAAGGGTGGTAAACGGTCAAAGAATTAAACATTATATTTCAGGTAATCCTATCAATGTTGAAACTAATATTATTGAAACCATAACCCCTGAGGAATACATAAGGGACACTTTCCAGAATGTTTCAGACTCTAAAAAGGTATAGGTATGTGGTACGGTAAGTAAACCGACTCCAAAACAACTCCAATGGCAATTTTTATCAGTTTTGGAATATTTAAGAATTTTAGGAAGAAAGAAGTAGTCCGAAAGGGACACGAGGCTCCCACGAGAGTGTAGGGCGCGCCCCTATAGGGCGCGCCCCCTGTCTCGTGGGCACCTCGTGTGCCTCCCGAACTTCGTTTTCTTGCACGTTACGTATTTTGGTCGGTAAAAATTCATTATATATACTCCCGGAGGTTTTGACCACCATATCATGCAAATATCCTCTGTTTTTGTTTCGAGCTATTTCTGTTGCAGATCTAGAGCACCATGACTGCACCCTCCTCCAACAACGAAGACAAGGATGCTTGGCTATTGAAGATAGAGCTGAAAAGAGAAGAACTAGAAGAGATCAACAAGGATGAAGGGATCAAGAAGGCCATGGAGGTTCAAGCTTCGGCGGTGAAAGAAGAAGACATCCCTCAACCTTTACCTAACCTTTTCACTCCAACAGAGATTGAAGCTTTTAAGATGATTGAGTTTGCTCGCATACAGAACAAGTATCTTACATAGGAGAATATTCTGTTGAAGGATCATATCGCCGGACTCAAGGGCATTATCCGCAAGCTGGAGGGGCTTTTACGTTCGATGTGCGATTATCCACCGTCATCATCACCACCTTCATCACCTCCGAGGACATAATCACATGGGTATGGGCACTCCCCTTGGCAACTGCCAAGCTTGGGGGAGGTGCCCCGGTATCGTATCACCATCACACTCCTATCTTTACTGCTTTATTTAGTTCGATCCTTTAAGTAGTATCTTGATCTAGTAGATTGAAGTTTTGATATCAAGTAGTTTGAGTTCTGCATTGTGATCTCTTTTTGTATTCGAGTTCGCGAGCTATCTAAAATAAAGATTAGTGTTGAGTCAAGGGCTTTGCTTTGTTGCTATGATCTTGAGGAAGTAGAAAGAATTAAAGAGTTCTTATTGATCTTATGGATAGTGATAACTTCACATATAGAAAGTATGAGGCATAAAAATTGTTGAGAGTTGATAAACATAGTTTTGGTCATCTTTGAAATTAATAGGAAGTGATAAATAAAGAGAGGTTCACATATAAATATACTATCTTGGACATCTTTTATGATTGTGAGCACTCATTAAGTATGACATGCTAAAAGAGTTGACGTTGGACAAGGAAGACAATGTAATGGTTTATGTTTTCTCACACCTCAGTTAAAGTATATTGTCATGGACCTTCCAAACATGTTGAGCTTGCCTTTCCCCCCTCATGCTAGCCAAATTCCTAGCACCAAGTAGAGATACTACTTGTGCTTCCAATTACCCTTAAACCCAGTCTTGCCATGAGAGTCTACCATATCTACCTATGGACTGAATAAGATCCTTCAAGTAAGTTGTCATCGGTGCAAGCAATAAAAATTGCTCTCTAAATATGCATGACTTATTAGTGCGGAGAAAATAAGCTTTATACGATCTTGTTATGGAAGCAATAAAAGCGACGGACTGCATAATAAAGGTCCATACACAAGTGGCAATATAAAGTGACGTTCTTTCATACTAAGATTTTGTGTATCCAACCCTAAAAGCGCATGACAACCTCTGCTTCACTCTGCGAAGGGCCTATCTTTACTTTATGTTTTTATTTTTGAACTTGAGTCAAGGTGATCCTCACCTTTCCCTTTTTATTTTTAATCCTTTGGCAAGCTCCTCGTGTTTGAAAGATCATGATACATATATCCAATTGGATGTTCGTTAGCATGGGCTATTATTGCTGACATCACCTAAAGGTGAATACGTTGGGAGGCAACACAATAAGCCCCTATCTTTCTCAGTGTCTAGCTGAAACTCCATAACCACAAGTATTGCGTGAGTGTTAGCAATTGTAGAAGACTATATGATAGTTGAGTATGTGAACTCGCTGAAAAGCTCTATTGTTGACTCTTTCTGATGTTATGATAAATTGCGATTGCTTCAATGACTGATATTATAGTTTGTTAGTTCTCAATGAAGTTTTTGAACCATACTTGATATTGTGAATTGAATGTCACTTAAGCATAGAAATCATATGATAAATTCTATATATGTGATGTTATAAGAATGATCATGATGCCCTCATGTCCGTATTTTATTTTTATCAACACCTCTATCTCTAAATATGTGGACATATTTTTCGATTTTGGCTTCCGCTTGAGGCCAAGCGAGGTCTAAGCTTGGGGGAGTTGATACGTCCATTTTGCATCATGCTTTTATGTCAATATTTATTGCATTATGGGCTGTTATTACACATTTTATCTCATTACTTATGGCTATTCTCTCTTATTTTACAAGGTTTACCATGAAGAGGGGGAATGCCGGCAGATGGAATTCTGACTGGAAAAGGAGCAAATGTTGGAAACCTATTCTGCACAACCCCAAAAGTCATGAAACTCCACGAAACAACTTTGCGGAATTATTAAGAATTTCTGAGCGAAAGAAATACACCAGGGGGCCCACACCCTGTCCAGGAGACAGGGGGCGCGCCCCTATCTCCTAGGCCCCCCTGGTGGGCCTCCGGTGTCCATCTTCTGCTATATCATCGCTTTTACCCTGGAAAAAATCGTGGGCAAGCTTACGGGACGAAACTCCGCTGCCACGAGGCGGAACCTTGGCGGAACCAATCTAGGGCTCTGACAGAGCTATTCTGCCGAGGACACTTCCCTCCAGGAGGGGGAAATCATCACCAACGTCATCACCAACGATCCTTTCATCGGGAGGGGGTCAATGTCCATCAACATCTTCACCAGCACCATATCCTCTCAAACCCTAGTTCATCTCTTGTATCCAATCTTGTATCCAAAACCATAAATTGGTACCTGTGGGTTGCTAGTAGTGTTGATTACTCCTTGTAGTTGATACTTATTGGTTTACTTGGTGGAAGATCATATGTTCTGATCCTTAATGCATATTATTACACCTTTGATTATGAACATGAATATGCTTTGTGAGTAGTTACGTTTGTTCCTAAGGACATGGGTGAAGTCTTGCTATTAGTAGTCATGTGAACTTGGTGTTCGTTTGATATTTTGATGAGATGTATGTTGTCTTCTCCTCTAGTGGTGTCATGTGAACGTCGACTACATGACAGTTCACCATTATTGGGCCTAGAGGAGGGCATAGGGAAGTAATAAGTAGATGATGGGTTGCTAGAGTGACAGAAGCTTAAACCCTAGTTTATGCGTTGCTTCGTTAGGGGCTGATATGGATCCATATGTTTAATGTCGTGGTTAGGTTTACCTTAATACTTCTTTTGTAGTTGCAGACGCTTGCAATAGGGGTTAATCATAAGTGGGATGCTTGTCCAAGTAAGGGCAGTAACCAAGCACCGGTCCACTCACATATCAAATTATCAAGGTATCGAACGCGAATCATATGAGCGTGATGAAAACTAGCTTGACGATAATTCCCATCTGTCCTCGGGAGCTCCTTTATCATTATTAGAAATTGTCCAGGCTTATCCTTTGCTACATAAAGGATTGGGCCACCTTGCTGCACTTTATTTACTTTGTTTACTTGTTACTCATTATTATTTATCTTATCACAAAACTATCTATCACCTACAATTTCAGTGCCTCCAGAAAACCTTACTGAAAACCGCTTATCATTTCCTTCTGCTCCTCATTGGGTTCGACACTCTTACTTATCAAAAGGACTACGATAGATCCCCTACACTTGTGGGTCAGCAACAACCTCGAAGGCGACGACCTGGTGCTCCTCGGCTTGATTTAGTCGATGAGGAGAGGACACGGACGTCGGCTGAGCGACTGGACGCAGCGGAGAGGCGAGGCTTGCGCGGTGGCTGCGGTGGTGCTCGTCGGTGGCCTCGGACGTGAGCGAGGAAAGAGGGGGAGAGAGATGGAGGAGGGGGAGAAGCACGGGGAGAGATCAAGGGGGATCCAGGGGTGTCGTGGCGCTCTAGGCCGTCTCCAGCAGCGAGCAAGCAAGCAGGAGGTGGAGGCCTCGGGCGCGCTCGCGTCGACACGCCTCTCCCTACTGGTGGAGGTTGAAGACGACTGCTTCGGCCAGTGGGCTGGGCCAGCTGGAGGAGCTAGGCCAGGTGGGCTGCCAGATAAGTCAGGTGGGTCTCTCTCTCTTCTTTTATTTGTTTCTATTTTCTATTATCTGAAGTTTGTTTTGATTTGATTAAAAATATCAAATCATTTTAGTAGCTTCTGAAAAGATTTATGTGGCTTGATACTAAATATTCAAAGCCACTCATAGGTTCTCAGGGTTATTGGATTTATATTGTATACATAGCAAATGTAAATCCAGTTCAGATAATTATTGATTTAATTCAAAGTCCCAAAATAATCATTTCTGAGATTCCAAAAATATTGGTTTGAGTTTTAGCTCTTGCCGATATTTTCAGAGATTAGCAGGAACATTTTCTTGGGCTCATTTGAAAATATTTTAATGTTGATCATTTTTAAGAGATTTCTGAGGCTTGAGAATTCCCTCAATTCAATTTCCTTGAATTTAAGATGATGCATGGATGCATATGCAGTGACAATCAAAGGCCAAGGCTAGGGCTGTGACAATCTCGATCTCACCGAGATGGGATTGTAATCTCTCTGTTTCCCTTCATAACGTTTCGGTCAAACCAAGATGAGCGATCGAACCCACCGAGATTGCAATGCAAACTCTCTGTTTCCCTTTCGTAACATTTCGGTCCAACCGAGATGAGCGAATCGGTCCCACCGAGTTTGCCTGACCAACTCTTTGTGTGTCTATTACCAAAATCGGTCTCACCGAGTTTGTGTAATCGGGCTCACCAAGATTACGTTATGGCCTAACCCTAACCATATCGGTCCCACTGAGTTGACATGTCAGTCCCACCGAAAATCCTAACAGTCACGTTATTGATTAAATCGGTCCGACCAAGTTTCAGGATTCGGTCCCACCAAGTTTGGTAAGTTGCGTGTAACGGTTAGATTTTGTGTGGAGGCTATATATACCCCTCCACCCACTCTTCATTCGTGGAGAGAGCCATCAGAACATGCCTACACTTCCAACATACATTTTCTGAGAGAGAACCACCTACACTTGTGTTGAGGTCAAGATATTCCATTCCTACCACATAAATCTTGATCTCTAGCCTTCCCCAAGTTGCTTTCCACTCAAATCTTCTTTCCACCAAATCCAAATCCTGTGAGAGAGAGTTGAGTGTTGGCGAGACTATCATTTGAAGCATAAGAGCAAGGAGTTCATCATCAACACACCATTTGTTACTTCTTGGAGAGTGGTGTCTCCTAGATTGGCTAGGTGTCACTTGGGAGCCTCCGACAAGATTGTGGAGTTGAACCAAGGAGTTTGTAAGGGCAAGGAGATCGCCTACTTCGTGAAGATCTACCCTAGTGAGGCAAGTCCTTCATGGGCGACGGCCATGGTGGGATAGACAAGGTTGCTTCTTCGTGGACCCTTCATGGGTGGAGCCCTTCGTGGACTCGCGCAACCGTTACCCTTCGTGGGTTGAAGTCTCCATCAACGTGGATGTACGATAGCACTACCTATCGGAACCATGGCTAAAAAATCTCCGTGTCAACATTGCATTTGCCTCCTCAAACTCCTCCCTTTACTTTCATATGCAATTGTTTTACATTCTGCTGCTATACTCTTAGAATTGCATGTGTAGGTTGATTGCTTGACTTGTGCTAAGTTGCTAAAATTTGCCAAGAACTAAAATTGGGAAAAGGCTAGATTTTTATTTGGTCAAGTAGTCTAATCACCCCCCTCTAGACATACTTTTGATCCTACAGCCTTGCAGCAGCAGCTGGGTGAAGCTCAAACCGCGCTGCACGCCAAGGTGGAGGAGTGTAGCAAGGTGGCCCAGGAGCGCGACCGTCTGGTCAAGGAGCTGGGTGACCAGGCGGATCTTCATGAGGCGGCCCTTCAGAAGGCGAAGGACAGCGAGGCCAGTCCCCAGGCCAAGTTCGAGACTCAGTGCTCGAACTGGGCCGACATGGAGAGGGCGCTGAACGACGGCTATAGCCGGATCGAGGACATGGTCGATGGTGAGTTATCTTCTTCTTTCTTTCATCTGCCGATTGCTATATGATCTGGCTTTCGGCTTCATACTTCTTTTTATCTTCTTGCATAGAGTACTTCCCTGGTTACACTGTTGCCGCTAGCCAAGCTATCGAAGCTCCCCGCGATGATCGCGCCCAACGCCTGTCGGTCGCTCGACGAGCAGCTCCTTGCCATCCAGGCTCGTCTCTAGCCGGCTCACCGGATGCTCCGCCGTTTGCAGCGTGTCAGAGCCCAGGTGATCTCCGCCCTCTGGCCAGGCGTCCAAGCTCCGCGCACCCCAGTCGGAATGCCGACTGGTTGGATGTGGCTGTCGGCCGCTTTGAGGCATGGAAGGGCTCCTCGGCCCGGGCAGGCGCACGGTGGGCCTTGGAGTTCGTCAAGGCGTGGTATCCTTGGTTAGATCTAGCCCAGTTGGCCATGTTCCGGTAGGAAGTCGATGCGGAGTTGGTAGCGGTGAGGCGTGATCTCGTTCATCGTGCCGCAACGATCGTCGAGTACACTGAGACCGGCTTCTTCATCCCCGAGCTGAACGAAGAAGGTGTTGAGGTGCCGCCGGACTTGTTCGGGCTGAACCCGGATGATGGCGAGGACTCGGCGGAGGAGATCGCCTCCAGTGACAAAGGCGAGGACGAGGAGAGCGAGGATTGTGAAGACACCGAGCCGATGGACGGAGCGGACTACCAGCCTCAACTCAACCGTGCCTCGAGCAACGAGCCACGCGCGGGCGCGTCGACTGCTGCTGAAGACAACCAAAACAAGACTCGCTAGCCGGCCACTCCACCAGCTAGCGCCGTTGATTCCACCAGCCTACCGGACCCGCCTGCTGCTCCCTTGGCCTAGGCGACCAACTTTTATCTTAACTTTTCCTGCTTTGCAGTCTTTTGAACAATATTGTTAAATTCTCGTAGTTCCACCCACTGGGGGTGTATTCAAACTTGTTGAATTCTGGCTTGAAAGCCTTGTTGTGTAAATATTATCTCACATGTGCTGTGCTTGCTCCAATTTCCAACTTTTCTTGCTTTTTGTACTTTTGGCTTTTTTCCTTTGCCGCCCTACCTTGGCTACCGCCTTGCCAGCCAGGCGGCCGCTCTATGGACTGTGACTGGGTCAAGTACTTAGCCATTTGGGAGGACAAGTACTTCGGCCGCTTAGGACATAGTGAGGTAAGTAAGAAACCGGCCAGCCGGCTGCTCAGCAGTCGGTCGGCAAGGCGGGAAGGCGGCCTATCTTATGTAAATGCCTTTTGTCCTTAGCCATATTTCATGTGGGCATCGTTTCCTGCCTTTGACTCTTGCCAACCGGATAGTCGCTCTGCGAGCTGCGGCTGGCACATTACTTGTCCGACTGCAGGTAGCATTGACATAATACAAGGCGGCAAGCCCCCGGGCCGACTGGTCGAACCCGGTGCTAGGCAGAAGAATGAAGTAACACATTCATAGGCATAAAACTTATCATATAGATAAAAGGGTAGTCCCTGAGTGCTCCTCGGGGGACCCGATGTCTTGCGCTTAATACAAAAGATAACATGGTACATACTGCATCAACTGTAAAATCTTTGAAGGAGGTTTGCATTCCATGGGCGCTCTGATTCCTTGCCGGAGTCGTCCCTCTTGCGTGCCCTAGGCTTTTGTGCCTCGGTTAGGTAGTAGGAGTCGTTGTCTAAGGCTTTGCTGATGATGAAGGGGCCTTCCCAAGGGGCCGAGAGCTTGTGCTGGCCGGCTATTCGCTGGATCAGCCGGAGCACAAGGTCTCCCTCTTGTAAAGATCTTGGCTTGACCTTCCGATTGTGGTAGCGGTGCAGGCTCTGCTGGTAGATGGCGGACCGGCTGAGTGCCAACAGCCGGCCCTCTTCCAGCAGATCGACAGCGTCTTCTCGTGCTTCCTTCGCCTCCGCTTCCGTGTACATGGTGACGTGAGGTGAGTCGAACTTGATGTTAGTTGGGATGACAACCTTGGCCCCATACACAAGGAAGAAAGGAGTGAAGCCGGTTGACTTGTTCGGAGTAGTGCGTAGGCTCCAAAGGACGGCCGGTAGCTCATCGATCTAGTAGCTGGCCGAGCGCTCTAGTGGCTGGACCAATCGGGGCTTGATGCCGGAGAGGATGAGGATGTTTGCTCGCTTGACTTGGCCGTTCGACCGTGGATGGGCAACAGACGCTAAGTCCAGTCGGATGCCCTGAGTCACGCAGAAACGTGCCAATGCTCCCTTGGCAAAATTTGTGCCGTTGTCGGTGATGATGCTGTGTGGTATGCCGTACCGGACGGTGATATCTGCAGTGAAGGTCACTATAGTCGGCCCATTCCACTTCTTGATTGGCTTTGCTTCGATCCACTTGGTGAATTTATCGACGACAACAAGTAGATGAGTCATGCCACCGCGTGCTGTCTTGAATGGGCCCACCATGTCCAGCCACCAGACGGCTAAGGGCCAGGTGAGGGGGATGGTCTTGAGTGCAGAAGCCGGTAGATGTTGCTTGGTGCTGAATTTCTGGCACCCCTTGCAATGCTTGACCAAGTCCTTGGCGTCTTCTAAAGCAGTCGGCTAGAAGAAACCATGGCCGAAAGCCTTGGCAGCAAGTGATCTTGAGGCCGCGTGGTGGCCGCATTCGCCTTGGTGGATACCTTTGAGGATTGCCTTGCCTTTCTCTGGTTCTACGCAGTGCTGGAAAACTCCAGTCACGCTGCGCCTGACAAGCTCTCTGTTTACTATCGTGTAGGATCCTGTCTGGCGTTGCACTTGTCAGGCCGAGATCTCATCAGCCGGCAGCTCTCTATTCACCAGAAAGTTGAGAATGGGCTGCGCCCATGATGGAGCTGTGAGTTCTTCTACTGTCAGCACGGCCACTGAAACTAGGGTAGTTGGGTTGGGTAGTGGTGGGTTGGAGTCAGCCACCGCCTACTGTGTCGTTGAAGTCCCGGGGCCAACTGCTGCAGTCCCCGGGCCGGGCTCTAAAGTCCCCAGGCTAGGTGCGGCTGCAGCAGTCCCCGAGCCGCCTACCGAAGCCCCTGAGCCGCTTGCCGAAGTTCCCGAGCCGATTGCTGAGGTCCCCAAGTCGGATCCGACTCTTCGGGGGGCAGCCGGAACAAAGATGGAATCTGATTCCGGTGAAGGCTTGATAAACAGCTTGAGAAAGTGCTGAAGGGAGACACCGGTTGGTATGGCTTACCGGGTGGAGCCGATTCGTGCCAGGGCATCTGCTTGCTCGTTGTCGGCCCGTGGCACATGAAGGAAGTCGCACCCCTTGAAATATCCGCTGAGTTGCTGGACGAGGAAGCGGTAGCTTGACATGTTTGCGTCCTTAGCGTCCCAGTCACCAGACGACAGCTGGACCACCAAGTCCGAGTCGCCGTAGCACAGGATCCAGTGGATGATGAGTTCTTTGGCCAACCGGAGCCCGTGTATGAGCGCTTCGTACTCGGCCACATTATTGGAGGTGGCGAAGTGGATTTGCAATGTGTATTTGAGTTTGTCGCCTTTGGGAGAGGTAAGGACGATGCCAGCTCCCAGACCGGTGGGCATCTTGGAGCCATCAAAGTGCATCCGCCAATGGGTGGAAACTTGCGCTCGCGGCAGGTACTTGGTCTCGGCCCAGTTGACGAGGAAGTCGGCCAGTGCTTGGGACTTGATGGCGGTGCGAGGCTGGTAGAAGATGGTATATGGAGCCAGCTCGATGGCCTATTTGGCCACCCGGCCTGATGCATCCTGGTTACCCATGATCTCGGCAAGCGGGGCAGTACAAACAACCGTGATGGGGTGCTATTGAAAATATGGCTTGAGCTTCTTGGCGGCAAAGTACACGCCGTAGCACATCTTCTGATAGTGGGGATAGTTCTACTTTGAGGCTGTCAGCACCTCGCTCAGATAGTACACAAGCCTCTGGACCGGCTGTGCCTTGCCGTCTTTTGGGCGCTGTACCACAATGACTATGCTGACCACCCGACTGGTTGCGGCAATGTAAAGAAGCATGGGCTCTTTGTCAGTCGAAGCCGCCAGGACAGGCGGCATGGTCAACATTTTCTTCAGCTAGAGAAAGGCCTCGTCCGCCTGGTCACTCCACTCGAAGTGAGTGGTTTTCTTCATGAGTTGGTACAGGGGAAGAGCCTTCTCTCCCAGCCGACCGATGAAGCGGCTGAGGGATGCCAAGCACCCGGTGAACTTCTGGACATCTCGCAGTCGGGTGGTTATCTCCATCCTCTCGATGGCTTTGATCTTCACGGGGTTGGACCCAATGCCGCGTTCTGAGACCAAGAAGCCAAGGAGTTGGCTGGCTGGTACTCCAAAGACACATTTCTCGGGGTTGAGCTTGATTTGAAAATGGCGCAGATTGTCAAATGTTTCCTTGAGATCTTCTAGAAGGGTACCGCGCTTCTTTGTCTTCACCACAATATCGTCTACATAGACGTGGGCATTTTTGCCGAGCTGTTTGAGGAGGTACTTCTACATGCAACGCTGAAAAGTGGCACCGGCATTTCTCAAGCCGAATGTCATGGTCAGGTAGCAGAAGGCTCTGAATGGTGTGATCAAGGCGGTCTTCAGGTGGTCGTCTGGGTTGAACTTGATCTGGTGGTACCCTGAGTAGGCATCCAAGAAACTCAGCAGCTCGCATCCGGCTGTGGAGTCTATTATTTGATCAATCCGAGGCAAGGCAAACAGATCTTTGGGACAAGCTTTATTGAGGCTTGTATAATCAATGCACATGCGCCACTTGTTGTTCTTCTTCGGTACAAGGACTGGATTGGCAAGCCATTCTGGAAAGAACACTTTCATAATGAAGCCGACTGCTAGGACCCGGGCTATCTCTCCACCAACAATTTTTATCTTTTCTTCTGACAGTCCGTGGAGGGGTTGCTTGACTGGTTTTGCATCTGCTCTAACATGTAGCTTGTGCTCGGCGAAATCCGTCGAAACACCCGGCATGTCCTTGGGGGACCATGCAAAGATATCCTGATTCTCACGGAGGAAATCAACGAGCTCGCTTTCCTATTTTCTGTCCAAGGGTGGTTCCTACAAGGGCGAACCTCTTCGGGTGGTCCGTGTCCACACTACAAAGAAAATACACTTCCGTGATGATACGTGTTTGTCACAGTAGGTCGCACTTTTTGTCATGCATGTACATCCATGACAATTTTAGGACAGAATCAAGATAGTCATACATGTGCTGTCATAGAAGTGTTCCATGAAATTACCAAAATTATCATCACGGAAGTGTCCAATTCCATGACGATAAATCGCGCGTCATGAAGTGCTTTTGTCAAGGGTGTCCGACATGTGGCATCCACCGTAACGGAACGCTGTTAAGCTATCGGGTCGGGTTTTGGATCAGATAACCCGTTAACAACCCGGACCAATGGGAAACTCCACATGTAAAATTCTGATTGGCCGGAGGGAACACCTGTCAGCTCGTCAGTGGGCCAGATGTCGCCCGTCCATTGGAGGAGACATGCCTATGATACGTCGACATGTGGCTAGGCCCAACAGAGGCCCATATAGGTTAAAAAGGCCGGCCCAGTCAAAGGCCCATAGTACTTACTCAGGTACTAGTGGGCCAGCCCAATAATGACCTGCTTAATAAAGGCCCATTTACGGCTCGAAGCTAGATCTGGCCCGTAATTATTTGCCGAATATTTGGGCCCATTTACGGCCCGAAGCCAGATCTGGCCCGTTAATTGTTCGCCGAATATTTGGGACCAATTACAGCCTAGTGACTTTCGGCCTGTTAGAGGCCCGATGTAGACATGGGCCCATTTTAGCCCGGTGTGACTTTCGGCCTCGGAATGGCCCGTGCTGCCCATGGGCCATATATGGTCCGAATGGGACATCGGCCCCACTAACGGCCCATGATAAAGGTGGCAACAGTTAAGCCCAACGTGACTTTGGGCCTATTAAAGGCCTGTCGCATAATTCGGCCTGTTGATGCATGTACTAAGCTTTCGGCCTCTTAAAGGCCCATGATATCAGTGGGCCAACTAAGGCCTGAGATATGTTTCGGCCTAGTAACGGCCCATGATCTAACGGGGCCCAAAAAGGCCCGGTCTACATTTCAGCCTGCTGAAGGCCCATCGACGACTAGTGAAAATTGAGGCCCAACATGCATTTCGGCCTGCTAAAGGCCCATGGTTTCATCTGGGCTGTAACAGACCAGTACAATATTCAACCTGTTAATGGCCCAACGCTACTTGAGCCAAACTAAGCGCTGGGTCCACAAATGGCCCAACTAAAATATAGGCCGGTGTAAGTTGTGGGCCTGGCGCAAAGTGTGAAGGCCCCAATCATTCGGGCCCAAGAAAGACGCAGGCCGACCCAATTGTGGCCCGCTAAAAGCCAGGCCCGTTAGAGTCAAATGTTTAGGCCCGATCGACTAAATCTGATTTTTTTCAGATAGTGAATGATGGCAGTAACTAGTAGGAAATAAGAACAAACCTACTCTATACAATAAAGAAATTACGGCATAGTAATTAAGAATAAACCTACATTATATGTCGGCGTTCTGGAAATGGGGGTCCCCAGACTTGCCTGCCTGCGACCTGCGGAGTGGCTCGAGTGGTGGCCCAGTACGGCCCATGTTCATCAATGCAAACTCAAGACCCTCATGAGGGACCAAGCATCGTAGGGCGGACGATGCAAGGCTTCCTCAGGAGCGGCCTCGCCAGGCAGGCTCGCGAGGAGGTGAAGCGATCAAGGCAAGGGTACCTCACGAGGTGCTCGTGACGCAAGCTGTGACGATCGAGACCAGGCGGGCGCCGGCTTGCACAGTGTCCTTGTTTCCTCTTTGGTGCAAAGGGGGGTATGCACAGGCGTGGAGTACCGAGGCAACAGACAAAGTTTACCATTTCAGTGCAACGAGACTAAGACCAGTAGAGCGGCAGGATGGAGGTCACCGTGGAGCCCAAGATGGCGTCATCGCCAGTGCCTTTGGCAGCCGAAGACCAACTTTAGTCAGGATAGCTTGTACTAGATGTTCCCCTTCAAAATGGCCGTTGTTGGCGCCCTTCCCGCTCAATATTTGGGAAGAGGACCAGGGCCTCTATATATAGAGCTAGCCACCAAAGTAGGGGGGAGAGGAGATGGGAGAGAGCCCCCATCAGATCGAGAGGCGATCGAACTCTCCCAAGTAGTTCATCGCACCAGCCCAAGAACACCTCTCACGAGGCTGTTCTTCCCATTGTACTGTTCATCATCAGCCCCTGAGGCAATCCACCACACCACACACTGTAGTAGGGTATTACACCACAACGGTGGCCCAAACCAGTATAAATCTTGTGTCCCTCGTGTTGTTCATCGTTTAGCTTAGATTCTCGCGAGGCGATCAGACGCGGATTGGTAGGGGGAAGATCTTCACGCGCACCCCAGAGTTCGAACCTTAAGGGTTTGCCGGAACCCAACATCCGATATTTGGTGGGCCAGGTAGGGGTGAGGCGGAATCTTTTTTCCGTTGTTCCGTGTTCGATCATCCATCATGTCCATGGCTGATGCTCGGGGGGCTCGCGCCGAGCGTCGGGCTGCTCTCACCGCCTGCGTCGCCCAGACGGCTCCCGTCGGCGGGTGTCCCCGTCGTTCCCATCGCCTGCCGCCAACACTGCCACCGGTCCGGTGGGGAACGAGTAGCAGGCCTCGTTGCTGCATCCCTTGGTGCAGCGGGAAGGCTGCACCGCCACCCCGTCATTGACTCTAGCTGGTTCGTCGTCCCACGCACGTCGCGCTCCCACGGACGCACACACCGTGTTGCTCCTGGCGCGTGAGCTTCTACACTACTGTCCCGTCGACGACCTTTACGAGGAGTGGCTCGCTCACATCACTGAGCTCATCAGCGCTGCAGGGGGCTCCCGTGTGCTGTCCCTCTCACTGCCCCGCCCTCTGTCCTGCGCGGGTGATGCAGCCCAGGAGGTGCCCCCGCCACCTCCTCCCCAAGAAGGCGCCCTGGCTCCAAGGCGCGCGGCCCTTGGACGAGATCCACCACGTCTAGCGCCCGTGCAACAAGAAAGGAGCTGCCAAGAATCCCTCGTCCCCAAGAAGGTGCTCGCGTGCTTCCTGCACCGGCACGCCATGACCACGTCCCTGCGCCAGCACGTCAAGACCCGCGCCGCTCCAGGCAGCGGCGCACGGGAATCCTCAGGAGCAAGCCCCGCATCAGCAGAGAGCCCGGGTGGCCACCGCAGGCTGCCGCGCCTTCACCACCGAGCTACGTAGTGTCGCCTGGCCGGGCAAGTTCAAGTCGGACCTGCCTCCTCGCTACGACGACACTACCGACCCCGCGGAGTTCCTGCAGCTCTACGAGCTGGGCATCGAAGCGGCCAACGGCGACGAAAAGGTCATGGCGAACTAGTTTCCCGTGGCGCTCAAGGACGGTGCCCGCACCTGGCTCCTGAACCTGCCTCCAGGCACGATCTCCTCCTCGGACGAGATGCGAACCCGCTTCATCACCAACTTTCAGGGCACTCGCGACCGTCCGTCGGCCGTGGGTGACCTGCGCCGCATCAAGCAGCAACCCAGAGATAGCTTGTAGAAGTACCTCCAGCGCTTCAATAGTGCTTGCCTCAAGATTCCCAAGGTGACCGAGGAGGCCATCATCTCAGGCTTCTCCGACGGCGTCCATGATGTCAAGATGAAGGAGGAACTGGCGATCCACGAAGATCTGTGCATGTCTCTGGAGCTGTTCAACCTGGCGACCAAGTGCGCAAGGGCTAAGGAGGGATGCCCCTCCCTTCTCGAGCTCCCAGCTGCAGATCCAGAAGAGAAGAAAGCCAATGCCAAGGATGTGAAGCGCAAGGGAGCAGCTGTGCTCGCAGCAGAGCCGGACACGAAGCGCGGCAGGGACCAGTCGGAGTCGTCCAAGGGTAGCCGGTACTGCGTGTACCACGACCTCCACACCCACAACACCAACGAATGCCAAGAGCTGAGGGCCGTGCGAGAAGGCCGTGTCGATCGACGCCCCGAGCACAACGATCGGGGCTACGACCGAGGCGGAGGAAGAGGTGGAGGACGATGGGATGACTGTGGCCCTCGCCAAGGGTGGCGTGACCGACCTCGCGAGGACTGCTGGCAGGACCAACCTCGTGAGGGGGCTTTGAGGGATCAGCCTCGTGAGGATCGCCCGCAAGGCAACGCAGGCCTTCCTCCTCTGCCACCACCGCCAAGGAGGAATGACAACCATCATCAGGACGAGGGGGCTGGGGGCTTCCAGGAGCCGTGTGATATCACTTGCATCTTGGGCGGAGCCCAGGCCCCAGCCGCTCAGCGCATCTTCAAGCAGTTTGCTCGCGAGGTGAATGCAGCCCTCCCCAAGCTCGAGGCCATGCGCCCTCTCAGGTGGTCCGCGTGCAACATCACATTCAGCTCAGCGGATTAGCTCAAGTGCACGGCAACAACCGGTGTCCTCCCAATGATCTGTTCCCCAGTCATCAGCAATGTGCAAGTCACCAGGACCCTCATCGACGGCGGAGCAGGGCTCAACGTCCTATCCGTCGAGACGTTCAACAATCTCCAAGTGCCATACGATCAGCTTCAGCCGACCAAGCCTTTCTCAGGAGTCACTGATGGCCCCACTGTCCCGATAGGGCAGGTCCGCCTCCCTGTAACCTTTGGACATCGCAAGAACTACCGTACCGAGCTCATTGACTTCGACGTCGCTCACATTCGCCTGCCATACAATGCCATCCTCGGATATCCAGCCCTGGCCAAGTTTATGGCAGTGACTCACCATCGCTACAACATCCTCAAGATGCCAGGAAGTGGCGGGGTCATCATGGTCCCCTATGAAGAGAAGGATGTGGTGTTCTCTCTTGAGCGCGCCTTCCAAGCCACGTCGATCGAGGACCCAGACAGCAAGAGTGGAAACCTTCCTGAAGCAGCTCCTAGGAAGAAGAAGACATCATCTGGCTCAGGGCCTCAAGAGGCAGGCACCTCCGGAGGCACCACATCAGGATCTGCGCCCATCCAAGGGGTGCCGCCCTCTGTCGCATAGGAAGGCGCACCCGGCGCCCTCCTCAGGCAAGGCTCAGGGGCTCTCTCCTGGAGGGTCGCTAACTTTGCCAAGATCACGAGGAAGGCGCTCGAGCACCACTTGGGGGCGTGCTTCGCGACACGTTTCCCTCAGGAAGGCATAAAGCAAGGAGGGCCCAACCCTCAGGAGTTCATCACCAAGATCACTTAGGAGCTGCAGGAATCGAGAGTCATGCACAGCAACTGCTGCTTGCCCAGCGTAGCTCCCCATCCAGGCGAGGATAGCGGGCTGCGCGTCTGCATTGACTACCCAAGGCTCAATCGAGTCACGTCTCAGGAGCGCTTCTGGCCTTCGCGCATGGGACGTTGCGAGGGTCCGCCTCACAGCTTCATTCGCATGCCTTTCGGCCTGCCAAATGTGACTGCTGCTCACCAGCGTCTAATGAGGAGCATTCTGGAGGCTCAGGTGGCCAGACACTGCACATTCCTGAAGGAAATGGAGATGGACCTTGCCGAGCCGACCGGACCTCCAGAGCCTCCCGAGGCTCAGAGTTCCGAAGGTTCGTGAGGATTTGCTTCTTCACCACGCACCATCAGCTACTCCAATGATCGCCCTGCAATGATATCAGGTGACATCCTTCGAGTTTCATTTCAGCTGGGAGCGCCCTCAGGGCTGCATCATTCCCAGGTCGTGTGGGTCTGTCCCCGCGACATGTATCCATTTTGCTTATGTCTATAGCTTACTTTGTTGGGGCGCTCCTCGGGCTGCATCATCCCCAAGCCGCTCGGGCCTGACCCAGTGGCGTGTGCCTTTCCTTGCATCTATCTAAGTTGGATTGCCTTTTCATGCTTACCCTACATATGATAATCGCCTGCTCGATTGACACCTACCTTTGGAGCCGCTCGCTCTGGCACGACGCTTGTGCACGGGTCCATCCCTGCAACGTTGACAAATCTGAGTGGTCGAGCTCTGGCCGCAATAGACCCGCAAGGCGCTACCTCACTAGGACCTCAATGCCTCTATCATTCCCTCGGAGCAACCAATCGTTGGCTGGTGATTGTAATGGCAGTCCTTGTTTTCCTCGCGTTGGTTTACATGGTCCACCTAAGGAATAAGGTGGGGGTGTCGTGAGCTCTCCTCTCTCTCCCGTGTGATCCGCTCGTGCGTTAAAAGGGGGGCGCCTGAGCATCGCGACTCAGGGGCTCTTACTGGCTCTCCATCCCTCACCCCCTGACCTTGACCCACGTCATCGCGACCTGTCATACCAGCGGCGGCTGAGCTTGCTCAAGGGCCGGGACCTGGGGACGTAGAGCATGGAGGAAAGCACGGGGAGGAGGGGAGAAGCTCACGAGGGCCTGACCCAGCAACGTCCGAGCTGCCGACACGCAGGTCCGGCACCACACCAAGGAACGACTCCAAGATCCCAAGATAAGTCGCGCTCTTGGAAAAGCCAAATCAACGCAACACCAAACCCTCACCAAATGCGGCTCTGTCACGGTGATGTACCCTTCCTTTCTCGCCCAGCGGAGGCTGCTTGAGCGCTAAAGGGGACCTCCTGAGCATCGCGCCTCGGGGGCTCTTACTGGACCTTGGGCCGCTCACCTCCTGGCCTTGACCACGGCATCGCGACCTGGCATACCAGCGACGGTTGAAGTCTACCTGGGGACCGGGACCTGTTAGCGTAGAGCATCAAGCCCTAGTGAGGATAGAAAGGGGGAACCGAGCCGAGACAGGACAAGCATCTCGCACCACTCTGTAATAAGGACGATATTCACAAAATACATAGCAGATGCTTTACATACCCCCACGGGGTGCTTCCTTGATTCCTCGCAGGGAACAAAAGGTGCTAATCCTAAGGGACGCTAACTATGCGTGCTTCCATGATCGACGCCATCATCAACAGTGGGCCACCAAGCACCGGCGCCAACCCCGTCCAGATCAGCCACGCCGGCGGCCTGATGCGGTTGCCCTACTCCGAGCACGACGCGAGCTCGGGGGATCGTAGCTGTCGTCGCTCGTCTCCCAAGTCACGAGAAGCTCGAGAGAGTCGCTGGACCCTCCGGCTTCTCCGTTGCTGCCAGAGGAGCTGCTGGGGAAGCGGTTGGCAGGCCTAGCCCTCGCCACTTCGATGCCCTGGCCGCCTTCCTTGGGGCAGCACTCCAGTCGGCGTCCTTTCGTGTCGAAGACCTTGAAGAACATCAAGGAGGCGCCATCATATTCGAAATGAATCACGAGGGCACCTCCTATTCGGCAGACCCGGACGATCTCACCCCAGCCGCGGGTCATGTAGACCTTGCCCGGAGCGACAACCTCAACCTCTGCTCCGGTCGCTGGGGTACTGCAGTCGGCATGCTCCAGCCAAAGCTCAAGAGGCCCCCTCGGCGGCATCTCGAAGGCGAAAGTGGGAGGAAGGCAAATCCAAGAGCTTGGAGGCATGGCGGCGTGAAGCACGAGCTCGCGAGAAGAGCCCTAGGCATGGACTCTGGGAGCGACGACGTGCACCGTCGTGATTCGTCGGCGTCGCCTGCGGCACAGACGGTGCCACTCGGTGTCTTCTTCTCTAGGGCCCTCAGCCCGGGCGTACCAGGGCAGCGTAAACCCAGGCGGTGGCCGCTCGTACCAAGGCCTCGATGTCTCCTGCCACACGACCTTGTCACGGCGGCCGGGGATCGGCCGTTTCTTCGACGGGAGCGGGCCGGGACCCTCTCGGGGGGCCTTCCCTTTCTCTTCCGCTAAGAACCGGTGGATCGGCGCCATTGGCGTGAAGATGGGGGAGGGGCGAGGAAGAAGGAGTGAAGCAAGAAGAGATGGACTGCGGGGGCTCTCACCCGTCCGTACTTATAGCTCAGAGGAGGCCAACCGTCGGCCTCCGCGATCGCAGGTAATCATGGCTCATTTTTGCATGCAGGGACTTGTCAAGTCGGGCGGTTGCCGAGGCAGCATGGGGAAGTGGAGATGCCCACGTTCCATCAACCGCCATGCGGCGCCCAAGGCCGTAGGCTGTTGGGGCCCGCGGCGCTCCGCACTTGCCCCTTCGCTTCTCTGCTAAGCCAAGTCTGAGCATCCCTTGGGCCAGGGGGCTACTGTCAGCGTTCTGGGAACGGGGGTCCCCAGACTTGCCTGCCTGTGGCCTGCGGCGTGGCTCGAGTGGTGGCCCAGTACGACCCATCTTCGTCAATGCAGACTCAAGACCCTCACGAGGGGCCAAGCCTCGTTGGGCGGACGACGCAAGGTTTCCTCAGGAGCGGCCTCACCAGGCAGGCTCGCGAGGAGGCGGAGAGATCAAGGCAAGGGTACCTCGCGAGGTGCTTGTGACGCAAGCCGTGACGATCGAGACTAGGCGGGCGCCGGCCTGCGTAGTGTCCTTGTTTCCTCTTTGGTGCAAAGGGGGCAAGCACATGCGTGGAGTACCGAGGCAGCTAGAAAAGGTTACCATTTCGGTGCAACGAGACCAAGACCAGCAGAGCGGCAGGATGGAGGTCACCGTGGAGCCCAAGACAGCGTCATCGCCAGTGCCTTTGGCAGCCGAAGACCAATTTTAGTCAGGATAGCTTGTACTAGATGTTCCCTTTCAAAATGGTCGTTGTTGGCGCCCTTCCAGCTCAATATTTGGGAAGAGGACCAGGGCCTCTATATATAGAGCTAGCCACCAAAGTAGGGGGAGAGGAGATGGGAGAGATCCCCCATCAGATCGAGAGGCGATCGAACTCTCCCAAGTAGTTCATCGCACTAGCCGAAGAACACCTCTCGCGAGGCTGTTCTTCCCATTGTACTGTTCATCATCAGCCTCTGAGGCAATCCACCACACCACACACTGGAGTAGGGTATTACACCACAACGGTGGCCCAATCTAGTATAAATCTTGTGTCCCTCGTGTTGTTCATCGTTTAGCTTAGATTCTTGCGAGGCGATTAGACGCGGATTGGTAGGGGGCAGATCTTCGCGTGCACCCCAGAGTTTGAACCTTAAGGGTTTGCCAGAACCCAACATACGACAATATACAATAAAGGATTTAAGGTATATTACATCCACTGGGCATCGAAGTTCGCCACCAGTGATCATAAAGCGCAACGAAGAAGCAGATTACCAAAACCGGGCACCATTGCAGCGTAACAAAATAATAATGAATCGAGACCACTTCCAAGATAGTTCAAGAAAGGTTAGCCTTGCGGGGGAAATGCTGCGCAAGCTACTGAGCAAGACTGTGAGACCGGCCTAGCATGTCGGTCATAGCTTCTAGGTGTAGCTGTTTAGAGATGAGGTTCTCATTGGTGTTCTCCGCAATCTTTCTTAGAGATAGGAATTCAAGTCAAAGTTGAGTTGTAGAATGCCTTTCTACTAGAACTTGGGACTGAAGAAGTCAAACTGATTCAGACAACGAATTCTGTGAGCTTGTCTGACTGCTAGTCTCAAGTAACTTGAACACTGCATCAAGACAAGACTTTGGGGTTGTCTCGCTACTGCAATATATGTTGGGTTTGTCTCACAACCTTCAGTAGACTTGTGCATGCCATCAGGCATATCACCCTGAAACAAAGCAGAGAGATGACATGTTTTACACGTGTATAAACAAATATGATAATTGTGCTGTCAATTCCATTCGATTTCAGATTAGAAAATAAAGAGTAAGTTCAAAATATCAATAGCATAATTTGGCATTGTTCATAATGCGGGGAGCTTCACCACACTGCTAGATTACCATGTCAACATAACAAGCATAGATGAAGGGCAAAGAAAATCACTGTATCTTTTTTGGTTAATGTGCATGGCATGTTGTTCATATCATCAGCCACATCACTAAGATAAAATAGGAGATGACAAGGTGCAAACGTGGGTTGCTTCACCACACACTGGATTATATATCCACAAAAACAAGCATACATATAGGGAGTATTGAGTAATGTGCATGGTATGAATAAGGAATTTGGTTTTACAAGTAAAACTTAGAACTTACGGTTCTTGCAAACATGCATTTTGGTAGAAACAACAAACTAAACAGCAGTAAATGATAGGGAGTATGAGCAAATTAAACAGCAGTTGAGGATAAAGGCTTTAGAAGGACTGACTTACATTAACAGTTAACATCGGCTTTATAATGCCCTTCACCATGTCAAGGGAAGGATAACTCAAGAATTTCTGCACAGAATCTTCTTCATAAGCATTGCCTATACTCTACATTTTGTAGAGAGTAATTATAGATATGATAATACTGGAAGGGATAGAGGATAATGAAGATAAGATGCAGATTGATGCTACATAATCAACTACCAATCCCTGGAAGTACAAGCATTACAAGACAAAATGTACTAACAAGAGCAATGGGCTACACTTCTATACTGGCATTGTCTGTGTATTCTACTTGTTGGTAAGATTAAATATAGATCTGATCTTTTTTAGTAAATGGTGGGCGAGGGAGATAAGATGCAGAATGCTACACAGTGAACCAATCCCTCTTCCCATAATACAAGAGTGTTTTGAACACTAGTGTACTGTACAAAACGTTCTTATATTATGGGACGGAGGGAGTAGCTGTTAATGTAAGTACAGTGATAGATGATGTTCAGTCCTTACAAGAGGACTGCAGAGCTAAACCTCTTCAAAAGCATTGGGTTGATTCTAAATTTATGTAAGAGTCCATACGAATCTTATAATGTCCACCAAATGGATGATTACGAGGCTAACATGTGCAGTGATGCTACATAATCAAACAACTATGAAAGTAAGTATGGTCATACAGGGCAAGAAGTACTCACAAGAGCAATGCAGTGTGTAGTATAGTTGCAAGATTCTGTGGTCCCTTGAGAACAAATGTTCTTCTGCTAACAGTTTTCGTACAAGTGAAACATTAAGGCAAATACAGAAATGTAGTTCAAATTGTGATGTGATATCATAGACGGTACCTTACGCTGCAGCCGAGACCAATGTGTAACAAGATTATTCCAGTCACCGTCGGATAAATGTAGCACCGGAGACTTTACAAAAAATTCATTTAGAGGCTTGCCATCGAAGTGCGCTTGCCTCAGGTAGGAACGATACTTCATCAACGAGTGCTTGAAAAGCGCAACCAACCCTTGCTCATCTTCACAATCCATTTTGCTCCTTGCCTATTTAAAAGAATGAAATCTTGCGTCTTCTGTCAGCAGAAACATATGCAGTAATGATCATGAATAACATTAGTACATTACTTACGCGTAAGTTGCGGAGGAAGACTGGAAATTGTTCTATGTCTGCGGTATAATCTTTCCATGAAGGAAAGATGCGCACAAAGTTCCTGACAACAATATAAGCTTCATCTTCTAAACTGGGAAGAAATGGAACATGGGTCCTATTTGCTGCAATTGGGGCTCTCTCTGGTTCGAAAAGGGATTTGTCAACTGGATTTGGTGTACTCTTTGCTGGAATGGAGGTTTTGCGTCGTAGAGCTAGTGCTATGTCAATTGGCATAATCATACTGTTTGATGCAGTTGGGGTCTGCTGAGTTGGGGCATCAGAAATGACCAGTGTAGTAGGGCTAGAGTCTGCTAGAGTTGGGGTGTTTTGTGGGTTAGGTGATATTGTAACTACACCTAATGGGCTATTTGATTTGTTAGGTGCCACTACCTTTTCCAAATACTTTGCTTGTGCTCCTCCATGATCAGCAATCGCCCTCTTCCTTTTGAACATCTGATACACAAGAACAACATTTGAATGGATAAATATGGTATGATGACAAATGGAATATGTACTGAAAATGGATAGGCAGGGCTTATTCACATACACGATGTGTAAACTAATCTAACGATAGTTCAACAAAGTAGAAGCAATGCAAAGCATCAGTTGCAAGATATGTGCGACCAATGTAACCTTGGAAAGTTAGAGCAAGCACCTCGATGGGTGAATAAGATAGGGCATCTTCCTCTGACTCCTCCACTAGGGAGATACATTGACTTAGGTCTCCCTCTAGCTCAGAATCACTATTAGGATCATATTCTGAGCATGAATCTATAGGTGGAGAGCGTTTGCATTGCATTGCATCCAGACTTGATTTCAGTCCCTTAATGCCAAGTTTGACAGCCATGGCATTGTTCTGCTTTATTCTTTTCATGTGCGCAAGCTCATAATCATTATGATGTTGTTCAGAATCTGAGATTCATGAAAACATAAAAAGTAGTCAGATTATCTATGGAATGCATTGCAGATTCAACTCGAAGAGTGTCTCCCTCTAAACCCCTGCATATGCAAAGTTCACCCCCAACCGTGCTGACTAGACCACACACAGAAATACAAACCTCTTATGTCTCTATAACAGGCAGACACACATTTCAAAACTGAAGTAGGAACATTAGAATCATATGAAATTCGTATTTGAACAAATAAACTAAGGAATTATGAGTGGCATAATGTTTAGCTTCAAGGGTGGAGTGTTTTAGTGTGACACAAAGCAAGTAGGCAGATTGTATTCCATGTAAAAGATCGAAACCGATGTAAAAGCTGGAAATGACACTTTCTTTCTATACAATGCAGTGTTCGTTGCCCACACATGATGGAAGAGATCACATAGAGAAATACTATTCACTCATGTCTACGGTTCCAGTATTTAGAAACAAGGTGGTCCACCCCAAAAGAATATTGACAACAAATATGACAAGGCAAGCATAAATGTAGTGAATCAATCATTTACTTGTGAGCTTACTAGGACAAGTATGCAGAATTGTAACTGCAGTAAGAGACCGTCCAAAATTTGAATCAATAAGTTTGTCTAGCACTTATTGTTTGCAACTAATCGACGTGAATAATTGGATATTATATCGAATGATTAAGAAAGACAAGTAAAATTGTCAACAAACCTGGGTTGCAGTAGTAATCTGGGTTAATGTCACTACGACCAACAATCCAAAATGACTAGTGTCTATTCCGAGGGCTAGAATTTTGAAAACCCTGTGAACTTTACAGGTACTAAAGATTACAGAAATACATCTGAACCATTAAGTGTAGGTAGCACTGAGCACACAACAAACCCTAATGACAATCCTGCCTAATGAGTAATGAATCAATTAGAAAATGGGTGATGACGAGTGGCTCCTGAGTGTTGAGGACGTATCTCAGAAATCGGGTTGGCTTGGTGGGTGCTGCACGCCTGAGCCCTGAATGGATTGGGAAGGTAGGCACGGCGGCACGCCCGGGCAGCGGTGACGTTGTTGGGCGAGCGGCTCCTGACCTCCTGTTAGTCCGGTGTCTCCTCCTAGAGTCATGCCATCTAGGGACGACAAGTCGCTGGCGAGGCAGGCGGCTGGGGGCGAGTAGAGATCGGAAGTGCACAGCGGAATAGAGGGGAATCGAGGCCTGGGCCGACCCAAAATTCCAGGGTGGGCCAGCTGTCGGTGTCAAAACCGGCGGATCTCGGGTAGGGGGTCCCGATCTGTGCGTCTTAGGCTGATGGTAAAAGGAAGCAAGGGACACAATGTTTACCTAGGTTCAGGCCCTCTCGATGGAGGTAAAACCCTACTTCCTGCTTGATTAATATTGAAGATATGAGTAGTACAAGAGTATATCTACCACGAGATCGTAGAGGCTAAACCCTAAGAGCTAGCCTATGATGGTATGATTGTAATTGTGATCGGCCTTCTAAGGACCATCCTCTCCGGTTTATATAGACACCGGAGAGCTAGGGTTTACATGGAGTCGGTTACAAGGAAGGAAACATAATATTCGGATCGCCAAGCTTGTCTTCCACGCAAAGGAGAGTCCCATACGGACATGAGCTGAAGTCTCGAGTCTTGTATCTTGACGCTTCTATAGTCCGGACGATTTGTACAGTCCGGCTGTTCGAATACCCCCTTATCCAGGACTCCCTCAGTAGCCCCTGAACCAGGCTTCAATGACGATGAGTCCGGCACGCAGTCTTGTCTTCGGCATTGCAAGGCGGGTTCCTCCTCTGAATACGCCAAGATGGTTATCAAACACGTAGACCGTGTCCGGATCTGCAAGATGATCTTCACATACCCAAGCATAAATCTGCTCTGCTGGCAATTTTTGCATGTCGTGCCCTTGCATCGTGGCCTGGTCCAACACGGACCGGCGTCTCCTGCTCCACCTCGACTCGCGTTGCAAGGCGGTTTTATTGGCACGTCCCGCCAAAGTAGAGATCGTGTCCCCCTTAATACGGGCTCTTTTATCAATATGGGCATATGTGACCCCACGGCGACCGTTGGTATGATCTCGTGTATTTTAGATAAGTCTCAAGCGGTCACGCTGAGGACTCTTGGTATTCATCCCTTTTATAAAGGGGTCAAGGCCTACGCCTCTTCTCCACCTCTCCTGCCCCTTCTCGCCCCTCGAGCTACGGTACTCAAAACCTTAGCTCCAACGCCCCAGGTCCTCGAGTATGTCCGGATCCGATGCAACAGGCCATTGGGTAGCCTCCTCGATTCAAGAGGAGGACATTGCAAAGCTTAGGGAGGTCGGATACCTGACCACCGATATCCAGCACAGGCTTCCTACTCCGGGGCAAGTTATCCCCACGCCGGAGCCCAACGAGAGTGTCGTGTTTATCCCTCACTTCCTCCGAGGCCTAGGACTCACCCTTGACCCCTTTGTGAGGGGGATCATGTTCTAATATTGATTGGATTTTCATGATCTGGCTCCAGACGCCATCCTCCACATGTCGTCTTTCATTATCGTGTGCGAGGCTTTTCTCCACGTCAACCCACACTTCGGCTTATGGTTGAAGACCTTCAATGTGAAGCCGAAGATGATCGAGGGGCGACATGCGGAGTGCGGAGGCGCTATAATAAGCAGAAACGCTGATGCCCCATGGCCAGAGGGTTCTTTCCCGGAAGTATCCGACGTATGGCAACGGAGATGGTTCTATGTCACTGCTCCCAGAGGCGCAAAGTGGGTAGCTTCCCCCGAGTTACGCTCAGGCCCTCCGTCACAATTGGCATCTTGGACCGATGTGGGACGGAAATATGGGCCTGCTGGCGATGTACCAGAACTGCAAAATCGCATCCGGGAGCTTATTGGGAGGGACATAAATCTTGTCAGCATAATTCAGGTAATGCTAGTCCGGCGGATGTTGCCGTGCAAACGTCGGCCTCTCCGGATGTGGGAGTTTAATTTGGAGGGTCCGCGGACTATTAAGCACTTCTTCGGCCTGACGCTTGAAGGGATGTGCAAGTTATTCTTCGGACCACATGTAAAGTGTACGGACACCACCGAGGATGCGGGCCTAAGCTGCAATCGCCTAGATGCCCGAGTAAGTAACCTTAAAGCCGGATACTTCATTTATCATAACCACTATTCTGAAAATCCTTCCGTGGCCAGGAATGGCTCAACAAGGCGGAGAGAATCAGGTGTCCGGCGCCACTTCCTGAAGGCTCGCCTGGTCCCTTGCAAAGATGTTGGGCCGGGCGCTCAGCAAAATCCCTTCAGGGAAAGGCGAAGGAAAGGCAGTGAAGCCGAACTTCACGCGCTACGCATCCAGACAGGGGAAATCGCTACCCCTCCTATGGAGGATAGACGGAAAGGGGAGGCCAAAGCCTCCTCCCCACGCGGGAAAAAGGGGGCTGCCTTCGAAGATTTGGAGGCGGAGACGCCCAAGCAAGGGAAGAAAGCATCACCAGGGGGCTCTGCCGCGACGGGTACCCTCACCGCGTCATGCCCACCAATGGGCCAGCCCTCCACCGAGCCGTAAGTTATTCATTAATTCGAAAGTGTGATGTTACTCCGAGATCCATAACCAGGACTTTGTCTTTTGTAGTCCGGTGAGCAGCTCTTCTCAACAGAGTTCGTCTTCGGGGGACCTTCGTCAGGAGATGATGGAGAGTGAGACTCCACTCACCTCTCCGCCTCATGAAGCGGACGACACGGAGGTGTCTTCACGAAGGAGTCCGAATCTGCCGAAGCCGGAGGCTAATACGTCAGCCGCCCTGAGCCCGGAGCGTTTGGCTCCCACGGGGGGCGATGAGAAGGGTCCGACACAGTTCAGTGTCCAGCCGGACATACTGACGGGCCGTTTGGAGCGAGTCGCGCTCTCGGAGGAACACCGCTGTTTAATGAGCATGGTGCTCACGAAGATTTCATCCGCTACCAGCGATTTGAATGAGGCATTTACAAGCCTCCTCAAAGGCTTTGAGGTATGTAGTGAGAAATGCACAATTTTTTGCTTATGAAGCACGCACTAGGTGTGCTCCCTATAGATAGTAGCCCCTGAGACTCTGGTTTCCCGCCATAGGCGGCAAACGGGGGATCGTATACTGATGACTGTGCAGTACATGTGTGCAGATATACAAGGATCCGGCAGCCAACCAGTCTGTTGAAGTTGCCGAACTGAGGAGGCAGATCGGATCCATCGATGCCGATATCACGCTGGTGAATAAACGGCTGGAGGAGTCACATGGTATGTGCTATGCTTCCCTTATTATGATGTATAGGAAATGTAAGAGGGGCATAATAATAATGCGATGTGTTTGCACTACAGGTGGTGCTGCTGCCATGGAGGCCCTGAGGGCGGAACTTGCTCAAGCCAAGGAACAAGGTTGAGCTAGCAATGCGGCTGCCCTAAAGGCGGCCGAAGAATTGAGAGCCGAACAGGCTGCTCATCACCGAAGCGAAGAAAAGATAGCCGAAATGACTGGGGAGTTAAAGAATGCCGCCGACTAGTACGCACTCTTCGAAAAGGAGAATAAGGCTAGTTCAGCCGAGCTGGACAAGGCACTTAATGCCGCCAAGGAGATGCGGACCGAGATCCGCAGTATGCGGGAAGAGCTACAACAGGCCGACAAAATCGTGGCTGGGGGCTCATACTTACTGCGGACGAAGTTCTTGGATCCGAAGTATGCTTCCCTGGCGGGGCGCTTGAGTCCTACAGACACATATGCAGACTTGGCGAATAGTACAGTTGACGCTGTGAAGTTCTTCGAGGGTCAAGGCGATGAAGAAGTGGAGAAGCTTTTCTGGTCGCATTTCAATGCTCCCACTCACCCGCTGCCGCTGAATGAGAAGGTGGCTGCTACGGCGGAGCTCCACAGGTTGTCCTGGCTGGCAATGCGGTCTGTAATAGACCATCTTTAGCCGAAGGGGCCTAAGCCGGACATCTATTTTGGTTTGGTGCAGCAATTCCTTGGATCCGTGTCTCGGATTGACGCCATGAGGAGGTCGGCATGCATAGAGGGTGTGCGGATGGCGCTAGCCCGCGTTAAAGCCTATTGGACGGATATGGAGGCCACTGTAATAGCGACCCAGGATCCGGCGGGAGGCTAATATCCGGCCGAGCACTACTTGGCGCAAGTCACAGAAGGTGCCCGCCTAATAGAGGCGCAGTGCTCGAAGAATGTTTTATTCGAGTGATAAGTCGAATCATTGTAGAGAACAATGCTTTTGTTTAATTATGAGGCTATGTTTATACTTTTGTCCGGAAGTATGATTATATCCCCTTTGCGGCCGTTTTTATATGTATAAGTAGTCCGAAAGATAGCAGTCGTTGGCTTCAGCCCCCACGCATATAATGCGGGGGTGTACGGAAAAAATATGCTTAATCACACTTGATCCAACGTCTTGGTCCATTAAGGAGGTGATCGCACGTCGAACTAGGCAACCGGACTATATAGTTGTAACACTTTCGCTTAGCCATGGGAGTATAATAGTGGGACTACTATGTAGCCCCTGGTACCTTCGCATGCATCCGAATATGGGCATGTGTGTACATGGCCGGGAAACGACCCTTTGTTAATGCAGAGGAATCTTTAGGGATTTCGGTGAGTCTTCGAGTGGTTGAACAGTCTCTCGTTGTATCATGACAGTCAGTTTTCGGCTTTCTCTACTGAGGCGCTCATCCGGAATAACCAGGGCACAATCGTAGTAGTTCTCCTTTGGCCTTCCTTAGCCGGTGATAACGGAACATAAGGCGGCAAACCCAGGAGCCGGGCAAACCCAAAATTTGACCAAAGACATGATTCGGAGCTGATGCTTATACGGCCAAACTCGTGACGCCGAACACTCTCGAGGGTATTTGGTCTTTGTAAAGGAAAAGAGGCTGACAAGAGCCTATTATAAGCCCTTAATTCCTAGGTACGTGCAATGTAGTCTGCCGTGGCCAAATGCCAAAAACGGCAGTATCCTCTGTGGGTAGAGAACCCATGGGATGGTTAAACAACAAGAGGTAGTAGAAAAGGTTTACACAGGGGCTTAATCTAAAAAGAAACCTGTTGAACGGGGCCCTGCTGCACGTCTGCGCCTTTGTCTCCGTTGTGCCATATCCTAGAAGGGTCTCGCGCGAACGTTGTCTGTAAAAAAAAGAAAATCTCGTAGCAGAGTGCAACGTAAGTATGCGATTAATAATAAAAGTGTAAGATGTTGGCCTGCCAATAAGGTCGAGCCAAGTGTGGGGCTGTATTAAAAATTGATAGCCCCTTGTTTCTGCTATGGGGGTGCATATACGGTTCCCTGGTTGAACCGGGCTACCGGACTCGTCTAATCGTGTCTGTGGTCTTAATGACCAGGCATGTATTTGATATTTGGAGGCCGCTTACAGTCCGGCTGCCAGGGCCGTCGCGTGTTCCTCTGCGCGCGAAGAGCACTCCGTTATTCCTCTAATGGTGATGACGCCACGGGGACCGAGCATCTTGAGTGTAAGGTAGCCATAATGCGGCAATGCGTTGAAGCGGGCGAAGGCCGGTCTTCCAAGCAATGTGTGATAGCCGCTTTGGAAGGGTGCGATGGTGAAGAGTAGTTTTTCGCTTCTGAAGTTGCCTGGGGAGCCGAATGTTACTTCCAGCATGACGGAGCCCCTGCCGTAGGTTTCAACGCCTGGTATCACCCCTTCAAAGGTGGTGTTGCTTTGGCTAATTTTGGCTGGGTTTAACCCCTTTCTGTGGACAGTGTCCTCGTATATTAAATTGAGACTATTGCCGCCGTCTATGAGGACACGGGTGAGAGGGTATCCGTCTATTATTGGGTCGAGCACCAAGGCCTGTGATCCTCCGCGCCGAATATGAGTTCGGCCGTCCATGTGATCGAAAGTGATCGGACGAGACATCCAGTAATGAGATGTAGGTACGATGGGCTCCACATTGTGCGCGTCTATGGGCGCACGTCCATGACTTCTCGTGGATGTGTGAGTCGCGTGGATCATGTTTACTGTTTTAACCTCTGGCGGGAATTTTTTCTGTCCCCAGTGTTCAGCTGGCGAGGTTCGTCCTCGTCTTCACTTGGTGTTTCTCTCCATTTGTGTTTAGCATTTAATTTGCCGGCCTACTTGAAGACCCAACACTCTCTATGGGTGTGGTTCGCAGGTTTCTCCGGGGTGCCATGAATTTGGCATAGTCCGTCCAGAACTCTGTTCAGGCCGGACGGTCCCTCTTTACTGCCTTTAAGTGGCTTCTTTTGCTGATCAGGTTGAGAGCCTCTGAATCCGGTGTTGACCATCGTGTTATCCGGGCTCTCTTTCTTATTTTGGCATTTGTTTTTATTATGCCTTGGCTTCCTGTTGCCATCCCTTATTTCGGATGTGGTGGGGTCGCTAGTGCCTTTACGGGCTAGCCAGCTATCTTCACCCGCGCAAAAGCGGGTCATAAGGTTTGTTAAGTCTGCCATTGTCCTTGGCTTTTCTTGGCCGATGTGTCTGGCAAGCCACTCGTCACGGATGCTGTGTTTGAATGCCGCTAAGGCTTCGGCATCCGGACAATCGACAATTTGATTTTTCTTAGTGAGTGATAACCCACAAGTATAGGGGATCGCAACAGTTTTCGATAAGTAAGAGTGTCGAACCCAATGAGGAGCTAAAGGTAGAATAAATATTCCCTCAAGTTCTATCGACCACCGATACAACTCTACGCACGCTTGATGTTCGCTTTACCTAGAACAAGTAAGAAACTAGAAGTACTTTGCAGGTGTTTTTGGATAGGTTTGCAAGATAATAAAGAGCGAGTAAATAAAGACTAGGGATTGTTTAGATAAATACAGAACTAAATTAGTAAAAGTAAAGAGCTTGTTGTCACGAGAAAGTTATTTGTCCCTAGGCAATCGATAACTAGACCGGTAATCATTATTGCAATTTTATTTGAGGGAGAGGCATAAGCTAACATACTTTCTCTACTTGGATCATATGCACTTATGATTGGAACTCTAGCAAGCATCCGCAACTACTAAAGATTCATTAAGGTAAAACCCAACCATAGCATTAAAGTATCAAGTCCCCTTTATCCCATACGCAACAACCCCTCTTACTCGTGTTTGTGTTTCAGTCACTCACCAACCCACTATAAGCGAATCATGAACGTATTGCAACACCCTACAACGGGAATCCCTCACGCTTGCGCGACACAGAGGGCACCATAGGACAGCACCAATAATAAAACATACAACTCAAACCAATCACGATCATCAAATAGCCATTAGGACAAAACAGATCTACTCAAACATCATAAGATAGCCATACATCATTGGGGAATAATATATAGCGTTGAGCACCATGTTTAAGAAGAGATTACAGCGGGTAAGAGAGAGGTTACACCGCTGCATAGAGGGATGAAGAGTTGGTGGAGATGTTGGTGAAGATGGCGGCGGTGTTGGTGAAGATCGCGGTGATGATGATGGCCCACGGCAGCGTTCCGGCGCCACCGGAAGCAAGGGGGAGAGGGCCCCCCTTCTTCTTCTTCTTCCTTGAACTCCTCCCTAGATGGGAGAAGGGTTTCCCCTCTGTTCCTTGGCTCCCATGGCTTGAGAGGGGCGAGAGCCCCTCCGAGATTGGATCTATCTCTCTGTTTCTACGTTGGCTGATTCTACCCCTTCATCGTTTCGTTTATATCTGGAGATCCGTAACTCCGATTGGGGTGAATCTTTCGCCCATATCTTTCTCATAAAATTATCTTTCTTGCGCTAGAAGAAGAGCATCAACCGCCTTACGGGTGGACCACAAGGGCCAGGGGCGCGCCTGGGGGGTAGGGCGCGCCCCCCTACCTCGTGCCCACCTCGGATACCGTTTCGCGTTGATTTTACTTCCCAAAAATCATAAATATTCCAAAAAAACTCTCCGTCCATTTTTTTTTCGTTTGGACTCCGTTTGATATTGGGTTTCTGCGAAACAAAAAACATGCAATAGACAGGAACTGGCACTGGGCACTGGATCAATATGTTAGTCCCAAAAATAATATAAAAAGTTGCCAAAAAGTATATGAAAGTGAATAATATTGGCATGGAATAATAAAAAATTATAGATACGACGGAGACGTATCAGCATCCCCAAGCTTAATTCCTGCTCGCCCTTGAGTAGGTAAATGATAAAAAAGAATAATTTTTAATGTGGAATACTACCTAGCATAATCTTGATCATATGTATAATCATGGCATGAATATTAAAACATGAGTGATTCAAAGAAATAGTCTATCATTTGACATAAAAAACGATAATACTTCAAGCGTACCAATAAAGCAATCATGTCTTTTCAAAACAACAAGGCCGAAGCAAGCTTATCCCTACAACATCATATAGTTTGGCCATGTTTCATTTTCGTCACACAAAATGCCTCCATTATGCACAACCCCGATGACGAGCCGAGCAATTGGTTCATACTTTTTAACGCGCCTCAGCTTTTTTAACCCTCACGCAATACATGAGCGCAATTCATGGATATAACACTATAGGTGGAATAGAATATAATGATGGAGGTTATGTGGAGAAGACAAAAAGGGAGAAAGTCTCACATCGACGTGGCTAATCAACAGGCTATGGAGATGCCCATCAATTGATGTCAATGCGAGGAGTAGGGATTTGCCATGCGACGGATGCACTAGAGCTATAAGTGTATGAAAGCTCAACAAAAGAAACTAAGTGGGTGTGCATCCAACTTGCTTGCTCATGAAGACCTAGGGAATTTGAGGAAGCCCATCGTTGGAATATACAAGCCAAGTTATATAATGAAAATTCCCACTAGTATATGAAAGTGACAACATAGGAGACAATCTATATGAAGAACATGGTGCTACTTTGAAGAACAAGATATGAGACTTACTACATGAAGAACATGGTGCTACTTTGAAGCACAAGTGTGGAAAAAGAGATAGTAACATTGCCCCTTTTCTTTTCTTTTTTTTGGTGGGCTTCTTTGGCCCCCTTTTTTTTTATTTAGGCTTCTTTGGCATTTCCCCCTTTTTTTATGGGGCAATGTTCTATAATGATGATCATCACACTTTTATTTACTTACAACTCGATACTGGAACAAAGATATGACTCTATATGAATGCTTCCGGCGGTGTACCGGGATGTGCAATGATCTAGCATAGCAATGACATCAAAAAACGGACAAGCCATGAAAACATCATGCTAGCTATCTTACGATCATGCAAAGCAATATGACAATAAATGCTCAAGTCATGTATATGATGATGATGGAAGTTGCATGGCAATATATCTTGGAATGGCTACGGAAATGCCATAATAGGTAGGTATGGTGGCTGTTTTGAGGAAGATATAATGAGGCTTATGTGTGATAGAGCGTATCATATCACGGGGTTTGGATGCACCGGTGAAGTTTGCGCCGACTCTCGAGGTGAGAAAGGGCAATGCACGGTACCGAAGAGGCTAGCAATGATGGAAAGGTAAAAGTGCGTATAATCCATGGACTCACATTAGTCATAAAGAACTCATATACTTATTGCAAAAGTTTATTAGCCCTAGAAGCAAAGTACTACTACGCATGCCCCTAGGGGGATAGATTGGTAGGAAAAGACCATCGCTCCTCCCTGACTGCCACTCATAAGGAAGACAATCAAAGAAACACCCCATGCTTCAAATTTTTCACACAACAGTTACCATACATGCATGCTACGGGACTTGCAAACCTCAACACAAGTGTCTCTACAATCCACAACCACCCACTAGCATAACTCTAATATCACCATCTTTATATCGCAAAACTATTGCAAGGAATCAAACATATCATATTCAGCGATCTACAAGTTTATGTAGGATTTTATGACTAACCATGTGAATGACCAATTCCTGTCATCTCTCTAAATAGATATAAGTCAAGCAAGTGAAGTGCAATGAGCATTCTATAAATCAACCAAGGACTATCTCATACCAGCATGGTGCATAAAAGAAAAATGAAAACTAAATGCAAAAGACACTCCAAGACTTGCACATATCACATGAATGAAACGAATCCGAAAACATACCGATACTTGTTGAAGAAAGAGGGGATGCCTCCCCAGCATCCCCAAGCTTAGACGCTTGAGTCTCCTTAAATATTTACTTGGGGTGGCTCGGGCAGCCCCAAGCTTGAGCTCTTGCCTCTCTTCCTTCTTCTCACATCGAAACCTTCTCAATCATCGAACACTTCATCCACACAAACTTCAACAGAAAACTCGGTAAGATCCATTAGTATAATAAAGCAAATCACTACTCTAAGTACTGTAGCAAACCAATTCATATTTTGTTTTTGCATTGTGTCTACTGTAATATAACTTTTTCATGGCTTAATCCACTGATATAAATTGATAGATTCATCAAAACAAGCAAACTATGCATCAAAAACAGAATCTGTCAAAAACAGAACAGTCTGTAGCAATCTGAACATCCACCATACTTTAGTACCACAAAAATTCTACCAAAATTAGGAAAAATAAAAAAGTTGTATAGCAAGACAGTGCAAAAGGAATCAGAACCGTTTGACATTCCAGGTAAAAATGTAAAATCGTGCACTACAGCCAAAGTTTCTGTCCTGCACCATACAAACCAACAAGCATTGTAAACATCCTAAAGGCAAACCTTAGCACATTATTTTTATAATACAATGGAATTGTACAAGGGGATAATTATTTTTGATGAAAAGTTTCTGTAATCAAGATTCACAAATTTTTTGTGAGCATGAACAAAGTTCAAGGAGCTCTCCCACTTCAACAATGCTTGTCTTTCTCACTTTCACTTTCCTTTTTGAAAAGTTTTTATGTTCCTCTCTTTATTTTTTTTGTTTTTAAACTAAATAAAAGCGCTCAATAGAAATAAATTACTCTCTAAAACTTCCGGGTTGTCTCCCTGGCAGCGCTTTCTTTAAAGCCATTAAGCTAGGCATTTAGTGCTCAAGTAATGGATCCACCCGGATCCCAAGGTATGTCAAAGCCAATTTTAATTAACAATGATTTTTAATTTAGTAGTGAGCACAAAGTAACATACATCATGCAACAACTAAGTCTAACTCTCTTCCTATGCATCAGCATGTCATAAAAGAACAATTCATGCACACCAATTAAAGGCCAATGCATAGTATAAGCAGTTTCTTGCAATTTTATCATATTGGAAACATATAGAGGTGGAGATATAGTTCCTCTCCCATAATAATTGCAAGTAGGAGCAGCAAGCACATGCATATTATATTTATCAAAATCATCATGTGCAACGGTAAAAGGCAACCCATCAATATAATCCTTAATAAGTGCAAACTTCTCCGATATAGTATAATCGGGAGAATTCAAAAAGATAATAGGACAATCACGCGTGGGTGCAATAGCGACAATTTCATGTTTAACATAAGGAACTATAGCAAGTTCATCGACATAAGCATCATTTATATTGGCATCTTGGCCACAAGCATAGCAAGCATCATCAAAAAGGGATATTTCAAGAGAATCAATGGGATCATAGCAATCATCATGGCAATCATCCTTCGGTAAGTACGAAGGAGAATTAAACAATGTATGAGTTGAAGAGTTACTCTCATTAGAAGGTGGGCACGGGTGATCAATCCGTTCTTCCTCCTTTTGTTCTTCGCTTTCCTCCTCATATTTTTCATCCAATGAGCTCATAGTTTCATCAATTTCTTCTTCCATAGCTTCCTGCAAAATATTAGTCTCTTCTTGGACAGCGGAGAATTTCTCAATATATGGTTTAACATAGGCATTAGAAGCATAATTATCATAGCAATATTTAAGTATGGCAAAATTTTCAGATTCGTAAAGAGTAGGACCATACTTTTCAATCAAAGAAGCAATTTCATAAGCACCCTTAAAAGCAACAAATTCTTCAATTTGTTGAACATCATAGTAATTATAAACACCCTTAGCATACGAGGATAAGATTCCATTATCAATAAACTCACATTGGTAGGGAAGGTGTTTCTTAGGGTTTTCAGAACAACAAGTAAAATCATAATAATAGCATAAATTCCAAGCATAGCATTGCAAACATTGAATTTGACCCCATAATAGTTTCCCTTTTTCAGGAGAGGGCCCCCCTTCTTCTTCTTCTTCTTCCTTGACCTCCTCCCCAGATGGGAGAAGGGTTTCCCCTCTGTTCCTTGGCTCCCATGGCTTGGGAGGGGCGAGAGCCCCTCCGAGATTGGATCTATCTCTTTGTTTCTGCGTTGGCTGATTCTACCCCTTCACCGTTTCCCTTATATCTGGAGATCCGTAACTCCGATTGGGGTGAATCTTTCACCCAGATCTTTCTCATAAAATTATCTTTCTTGCGACAGAAGAAGAGCATCAACCGCCTTACGGGGGGTAGGGCGCGCCCCCCTACCTCGTGCCCACCTCGGATACCGTTTCACATTGATTTTACTTCCCAAAAATCATAAATATTCCAAAAAAATCTCCGTCCGTTTTTTTTCCGTTTGGACTCCGTTTGATATTGGGTTTCTGCGAAACAAAAAACATGCAACAGACAGGAACTGGCACTGGGCACTGGATCAATATGTTAGTCCCAAAAATAATATAAAAAGTTGCCAAAAAGTATATGAAAGTGAATAATATTGGCATGGAACAATCAAAAATTATAGATACGACGGAGACGTATCAGTGAGGAATCTATTCCAATGCTTGTGGGCGGACTCTCTGGGCTATTGGATTATGTGACTTAGATCGTCTGCATCCGGAGGCCGGACATAGGTCCCTTGAAAATTAGCCCTGAAAGCGTCTTCGAGTTCCTCCCAACTCCCAATTGAGTTTTCGGGGAGGCTTTTCAACCAGTGTCGACCTTTTCCCTTCAACTTGAGGGGAAGGTATTTGATGGTGTGGAGGTCATCCCCACGAGCCATGTGAATATGCAGGATAAAATCCTCGATCCAGACCCCTGGGTCTATGGTGCCGTCATATGCTTCTATGTTCAAAGGTTTGAAGCCTTGTGGGAATTCATGATCCAGTACTTCTTCAGTGAAGCACAGGGGGTTAGCAGCCCCTTTGTATCTGGACGCGCTATGGCATGTAGTCGGTTGTTTTTGTGTCTGGAGTTTATTTCGGACTGGTATCTGGCTTGTGTGAGCGTTTGGGTGACCATATTCCTTCACCGGGGTGTGTCTTTTAGGTCCATAGATGGACCTGGCTGCACCAGCCTTCTTATACAGATGCTCACGTAGATCGTGCGCAGTGTCCGCGGCCGCTCTGTTATGGTTGTGAAGCGGTATGTCTGGTTTCTTGGTAGAATTTTCTTTTGGTGGAACGGCCGCGTCGTCGAATTCTGGTAGTAGCTTGCGCTTCGGATAGCTTTTCGTATGGCGGTCATCACGATATCTTTCTTCGGTGTCTAGCACTTTATTCCATCTTCGGTTGAGCTTTTCTTGTGCGGCCTTGAGCCGTTGCTTCTGCTTTTTTAGACTTCTTGCGGTGGCCATAAGCTTCCTTTGGAGGTTGTCTCGTTCCACTTGTTCGTCCGGGATGATGAATGCATCGTCATCCGGACTATCTTCCTATTCTGGGGCGGCTTCATGAGCTCGTCCCTCCGGATCATTGTGATCGGGTATTTGCTCCGAACTTGATTTGGCGTGTCCTGGCTCATCATGATCCATCGCTGGGTCCATGTGGTCGTTGTTGCTTTCGGAGTTTGCGGGTATATCGACCCTTCTTGCACTCTTGTCGCTATTTTTGCAATTGCTGGACTTTGAGCGGCGTCTACGCCACCTTTTTGGCTTTTGCCCGGGTGTTTTATCTTCCGGATTATCGATGTCGTCCTTATTGGGCGTATCTACCATGTATATGTCGTGTGACAAGGTAGCAGTCCCGCGCCCCAGGGATTCTGGAGATTCTCCTGCATCTCGTCCATACCGTCGATGTCTTCGGAGTCGAAGTCATGCACATCGGTTAAATCTTCGATCGTGGCAATGAAGTGGGTGGTGGGTGGGCACCGAATTCCTTCGTCGCCTGCTTCCCAGTCAGGCCGGACATAGTTCGGCCCAGAGTGTAACACCCCGGATGTAACTTTCCATCTTTGTAACTCCAACTCTTGCCATTTTCGGCTATGTGATATGATATTCCCTCCGTGGTTGGGTTTTTTCTTTTGTTTTTCATTTTATTCATGTCATGCATATCATATCATGTCATCACGTGCATCTCATTTGCATACGTGTTCGTCTCATGCATCCGAGCATTTTCCCCGTTGTCCGTTTCGCAACCCGACACTCCCACATGCACCGGCGCACCCCTCTTGTCTTCTTTCGTTGTGCGGGTGTTGAACATTCTCGGAATGGACCGAGCCTTGCCAAGTGGCCCTGGTATAGCACCGGTAGACCACCTGTCAAGTTTCGGGACGTTTGGAGCTCGTTTGGTACTCCAACGGTTAACCGCTCTCCCGCAGAGGCCTCTTTTAAGTTGCAGCCCAACACCCCTCCAAAACTGGCCCAAAACCCACCTAACACCCCTCCATGCTCTCGGTCGTTCGATCACGATCGTGTGGGCGAAAACTACACCCCATTTGGACTCTCCTACCTCCCTCTATGGCTATTTAAAGACCCCTCCCCCGAAATCCCGGTTGAAACCCTAAAAAAATCCTAGATCCGCCGCGCCGGACACGTCCGCGCCGCGTCGGACACGTCCGCGCCCGCCGCCCCGGCCAATCCGCGGCTGCCACGTGGGCTCCGCCGCCACCCACCGCCGCCGGCCGCGCCAGGCCCGCGAGGCCCAGCGCCGGCCCTCCCGTGCCCGTGCCCTGGCCGCACCCCGCGCCTCCCCGCCGCCGCGGTCTCGCGCCGCCGCCGCCCGGCCGCGCCGCCGCCGCCGGCCGCCGTCCCGCCGTCCCGCGCCTGCGCCATCGCCGGTCGCCGTCGTCGTCGCCGGAGAACGCCGGCGCCGCCCCGGCCTCGATCTCCTCCCTCCGGCCTCCTCCAGCGCCGCCCCCTCCGGCCTCCTCCGCCCCGGCCTCGCCCTCCTCTGCTCTGGCCAGCTCCCTCGTCTCTGGCCGCCGTCGCCCCAACTCCGGCCAGATCCGATCTGAAAGTCGCCCCAGTTGACTTTCTTCCCCCCTCCAAAAACTGTTGTCTGATATTCTGCTAGAAATCATCACATGTTCGTTGCATCGCATCTTCGCACCTGTAGATCTGTTTCCTGCGTATAATATGTCAAATTGTTCGTCTCGAAGAGTACATCATTTCATTCCATTGCATCATTTGCATTTGAGGTCTTCTGGTTTCCCAAAACGCTGTTAGAAGAGGGCTTCATTTCTGTAGTTGCAGATTTTTATCAGAACGAGCTCTTTTGTCATTTTTGCCATGATTAATGTGTGCATCCTATGAGGGTGATCCTTAAATGTGTTTTGAACTAGGCTATGTCTTCTTTACAGAGGTGCTTACCATGTATTTTTGTGATCAATGTGGTGACTAGCACAAGCATGCAAACTAGGCTTCGTGTTAACTCTTTTTTTAGTTCCTGCTCTGCTGTAAAAATGTTGCCATGTAAACTAGTTGCTACAGATAAATCCATGCATAATTTGAGATACTTCAGTAAGGGTGTTTTGATAACATGGTTTTTGCTCTATCCATCCATGGTCCTGGTTGCAATTATGGAGTAGTCTAGCATGTCTTTTTCGTGCTCTACTTTTGCTTCAGATCGTTTCCTGGCAGATTGTTTACAAATTGTTCAACTTTGCCGGGGTTGTTGTAGTTGATCCGGATATGCTATGATGTTGTTCCTTGCCATGTGTAGCTTCTATGTCATGCCTTCTTGATGGATGTATGCTTAGTTTATCATGAGGAGCTCTGTAGTGAGTGCATCGAGCTCACGAAGGTGCCTTCATTTTTATTCCAATGCCATGCTTGTTTGCTGAAATCTGTTAACGAAACTTGCTATGTTTACGTGGGTGCCATTATATTTTCTGATCCTTTTTGGCTTATGGTCAGTAAGGGACTTTTGATCTAGGCTTTGAGTAGATTCATGCCATGCCTTAGTTTGCTATTATAAGTTCCTGTAACATGTTGATAACCTGCTCTGAACATTGCTTCGTGCTGCTGTTTATGCCATGTCCAGCCTGTTGAAATATTGCATTTCTCCATGCTTGTTTGAACCTGTTATGTTGTGAATGAGCCGTAGCTCAGTGTTCCTCTTTTGTAAAGCATCTCCTGTAGATCATTGACATATGCTTTGTTTTTATGTTGGGGTGCTGTAGCATAGTTTCTTGTTGCTTGCAAAGTAGCATCGTGCTGTAAATCGCAGCGTTGTGTCATTCTTGTCTTGCTTGTCATTTGCAAACCGTGCATCCGTTCCCGGTGATCTTTATATCGATTTCGACCGAAATCATCTCATCTTTCCAGCGGCATACTTGGTTTGCCAAGTTGATGCCTTGTTCATCATCCTTCCTTCCGAAGCACGCATATGCATTGCATATCACATCTCGCATATCATGACATGTTTTGCATCATGTTGCTTGTGCATTGCACCGTGATTTATTGTGGTTCCTTTGCTTGTGTTCTTGCTTTGGGTAGAGCCGGGAGACGAGTACGTGCACGAGGACTCTGTTGAGAACGCTTACGAGGATCCAGCCTTCGACAACTCTGAGAACCTTGCAGGCAAGATGACCATACCTTCGAAATCATTTCTATCTTTGCTTGCTAGTATTCGCTCTATCGCTATGTTAGCTCTACCTGCCTTGTTTACCATGCCTACCTATTGCCATGTTGAACCTCTAACCATCCTGTCCTAGCAAACCGTTGTTTGGCTATGTCACCGCTTTTGCTCAGCCCCTCTTATAGCATTGTTAGTTGCAGGTGAAGTTGAAGTTTGTTCCAGGTCGGAACATGGTTACTTTGGGATATCACAATATCTTCTGTTTATATTAATGCACCTTATATACTTGGTAAAGGGTGGAAGGCTAGGCCTTATGCCTGGTGACTTGTTCCACTCTTGCCGCCCTAGTTCCGTAAACCGGTGTTATGTTCCTTGATTTTGCGTTCCTTACACGGTTGGGTGATTTATGGGACCCCCTTAACAGTTCGCTTTGAATAAAACTCCTCCAGCAAGGCCCAACTTTGGTTTTACCATTTGCCACCTAAGCCCTTTTCCCTTGGGTTTTCGCGAGCCCAAGGGTCATCTTTATTTACCCCCCCGGGCCAGTGCTCGTCGTGAGTGTTGGTCCAACCTGTCAACTGTCGGTGGCCACCAGGGGCAACTCTGGGCTGGCCTACCGGAAGTTTGGACAATCCGGTGTGCCCTGAGAATAAGATATGTGCAGCTCCTATCGGGATTTGTCGGCACTTCGGGAGGCTTTGCTGGTCTTGTTTTACCATTGTCGAAATGTTTTGCGAACCGGGATTCCGAGACTGATCGGGTCTTCCCGGGAGAAGGTCTATTCCTTCATTGACCGTGAGAGCTTGTGATGGGCTGAGTTGGGACACCCCTGCAGGGTATTTAATCTTTCTAAAGCCGTACCCGCGGTTATGAGGCAGATGGGAATTTGTTAATCTCCGGTTGTAGATAACTTGACACTTAACCTCTTTAAAATACATCAACCGCGTGTGTAGCCGTGATGGTCTCTTCTCGGCGGAGTCCGGGAAGTGAACACGGTTTTGTGTTATGCTTGACGTAAGTAGTTTCAGGATCACTTCTTGATCACTTTTAGCTTCTCGACCGCCGCGTTGCTTCTCTTCTCGCTCTCACTTGCGTATGTTAGCCACCATATATGCTTAGTGCTTGCCGCAGCTCCACCATATTACACCTTTTCCTCCTATGAGCTTAAATAGTCTTGATCTCGCGGGTGTGAGATTGCTGAGTCCCTGTGGCTCACAGATTCTACCAAAACAGATGCAGGTGCCGATGATACCAGCGCAGATGGCGCAACTGAGCTGAAGTGGGAATTTGACGAGGCTCTTGGTCATTACTATGTATCGTTTCCAGATGATCAGTAGTGGAGCCCAGTCGGGACGATCGGGGATCTGTGTAGCAT